>NW_027366576.1:0-69803 GCF_046119375.1 Phyllobates terribilis | reverse complement strand
TGTGCATTTACAATATTCATTGATTTTTGCCATTGAAAAACATGTTTTTCATATACCAGAAATGTTTGAAGCTACTGACTGAATGAAAGGAGCTGGCATCTCACTCTCTTTGAATCTTCTTTATCATGCTAGGATTAGCAGGAAAAAGCAAAAAATTTCAGAATTGCACCTTGCAATGTGGAGATATTACTGTTTGTGCATTTACAATATTCATTGATTTTTGCCATTGAAAAACATGTTTTTCATATACCAGAAATGTTTGAAGCTACTGACTGAATGAAAGTAGCTGGCATCTCACTCTCTTTGAATCTTCTTTATCATGCTAGGATTAACAGGAAAAAGCTAAAAATTTCAGAATTGCCACCGTGCAATGTGGAGATATTACTGTTTGTGCATTTACAATATTCATTGATTTTTGCCATTGAAAAACATGTTTTTCATATACCAGAAATGTTTGAAGCTACTGACTGAATGAAAGGAGCTGGCATCTCACTCTCTTTGAATCTTCTTTATCATGCTAGGATTAGCAGGAAAAAGCAAAAAATTTCAGAATTGCACCTTGCAATGTGGAGATATTACTGTTTGTGCATTTACAATATTCATTGATTTTTGCCATTGAAAAACATGTTTTTCATATACCAGAAATGTTTGAAGCTACTGACTGAATGAAAGGAGCTGGCATCTCACTCTCTTTGAATCTTCTTTATCATGCTAGGATTAACAGGAAAAAGCTAAAAATTTCAGAATTGCACCGTGCAATGTGGAGATATTACTGTTTGTGCATTTACAATATTCATTGATTTTTGCCATTGAAAAACATGTTTTTCATATACCAGAAATGATTGAAGCTACTGACTGAATGAAAGGAGCTGGCATCTCACTCTCTTTGAATCTTCTTTATCATGCTAGGATTAGCAGGAAAAAGCAAAAAATTTCAGAATTGCACCTTGCAATGTGGAGATATTACTGTTTGTGCATTTACAATATTCATTGATTTTTGCCATTGAAAAACATGTTTTTCATATACCAGAAATGTTTGAAGCTACTGACTGAATGAAAGGAGCTGGCATCTCACTCTCTTTGAATCTTCTTTATCATGCTAGGATTAACAGGAAAAAGCAAAAAATTTCAGAATTGCACCTTGCAATGTGGAGATATTACTGTTTGTGCATTTACAATATTCATTGATTTTTGCCATTGAAAAACATGTTTTTCATATACCAGAAATGTTTGAAGCTACTGACTGAATGAAAGGAGCTGGCATCTCACTCTCTTTGAATCTTCTTTATCATGCTAGGATTAACAGGAAAAAGCTAAAAATTTCAGAATTGCACCGTGCAATGTGGAGATATTACTGTTTGTGCATTTACAATATTCATTGATTTTTGCCATTGAAAAACATGTTTTTCATATACCAGAAATGTTTGAAGCTACTGACTGAATGAAAGGAGCTGGCATCTCACTCTCTTTGAATCTTCTTTATCATGCTAGGATTAGCAGGAAAAAGCAAAAAATTTCAGAATTGCACCTTGCAATGTGGAGATATTACTGTTTGTGCATTTACAATATTCATTGATTTTTGCCATTGAAAAACATGTTTTTCATATACCAGAAATGTTTGAAGCTACTGACTGAATGAAAGGAGCTGGCATCTCACTCTCTTTGAATCTTCTTTATCATGCTAGGATTAACAGGAAAAAGCTAAAAATTTCAGAATTGCACCGTGCAATGTGGAGATATTACTGTTTGTGCATTTACAATATTCATTGATTTTTGCCATTGAAAAACATGTTTTTCATATACCAGAAATGTTTGAAGCTACTGACTGAATGAAAGGAGCTGGCATCTCACTCTCTTTGAATCTTCTTTATCATGCTAGGATTAACAGGAAAAAGCAAAAAATTTCAGAATTGCACCTTGCAATGTGGAGATATTACTGTTTGTGCATTTACAATATTCATTGATTTTTGCCATTGAAAAACATGTTTTTCATATACCAGAAATGTTTGAAGCTACTGACTGAATGAAAGGAGCTGGCATCTCACTCTCTTTGAATCTTCTTTATCATGCTAGGATTAACAGGAAAAAGCTAAAAATTTCAGAATTGCACCGTGCAATGTGGAGATATTACTGTTTGTGCATTTACAATATTCATTGATTTTTGCCATTGAAAAACATGTTTTTCATATACCAGAAATGATTGAAGCTACTGACTGAATGAAAGGAGCTGGCATCTCACTCTCTTTGAATCTTCTTTATCATGCTAGGATTAGCAGGAAAAAGCAAAAAATTTCAGAATTGCACCTTGCAATGTGGAGATATTACTGTTTGTGCATTTACAATATTCATTGATTTTTGCCATTGAAAAACATGTTTTTCATATACCAGAAATGTTTGAAGCTACTGACTGAATGAAAGGAGCTGGCATCTCACTCTCTTTGAATCTTCTTTATCATGCTAGGATTAACAGGAAAAAGCAAAAAATTTCAGAATTGCACCTTGCAATGTGGAGATATTACTGTTTGTGCATTTACAATATTCATTGATTTTTGCCATTGAAAAACATGTTTTTCATATACCAGAAATGTTTGAAGCTACTGACTGAATGAAAGGAGCTGGCATCTCACTCTCTTTGAATCTTCTTTATCATGCTAGGATTAACAGGAAAAAGCTAAAAAATTTCAGAATTGCACCGTGCAATGTGGAGATATTACTGTTTGTGCATTTACAATATTCATTGATTTTTGCCATTGAAAAACATGTTTTTCATATACCAGAAATGTTTGAAGCTACTGACTGAATGAAAGGAGCTGGCATCTCACTCTCTTTGAATCTTCTTTATCATGCTAGGATTAGCAGGAAAAAGCAAAAAATTTCAGAATTGCACCTTGCAATGTGGAGATATTACTGTTTGTGCATTTACAATATTCATTGATTTTTGCCATTGAAAAACATGTTTTTCATATACCAGAAATGTTTGAAGCTACTGACTGAATGAAAGGAGCTGGCATCTCACTCTCTTTGAATCTTCTTTATCATGC
Organism: Phyllobates terribilis; assembly: GCF_046119375.1. Lineage (NCBI taxonomy): Eukaryota > Metazoa > Chordata > Amphibia > Anura > Dendrobatidae > Phyllobates > Phyllobates terribilis. The sequence continues at coordinate 66,762 of NW_027366576.1, read as the reverse complement.
TAGGATTAACAGGAAAAAGCTAAAAATTTCAGAATTGCACCGTGCAATGTGGAGATATTACTGTTTGTGCATTTACAATATTCATTGATTTTTGCCATTGAAAAACATGTTTTTCATATACCAGAAATGTTTGAAGCTACTGACTGAATGAAAGGAGCTGGCATCTCACTCTCTTTGAATCTTCTTTATCATGCTAGGATTAGCAGGAAAAAGCAAAAAATTTCAGAATTGCACCTTGCAATGTGGAGATATTACTGTTTGTGCATTTACAATATTCATTGATTTTTGCCATTGAAAAACATGTTTTTCATATACCAGAAATGTTTGAAGCTACTGACTGAATGAAAGGAGCTGGCATCTCACTCTCTTTGAATCTTCTTTATCATGCTAGGATTAACAGGAAAAAGCTAAAAATTTCAGAATTGCACCGTGCAATGTGGAGATATTACTGTTTGTGCATTTACAATATTCATTGATTTTTGCCATTGAAAAACATGTTTTTCATATACCAGAAATGTTTGAAGCTACTGACTGAATGAAAGGAGCTGGCATCTCACTCTCTTTGAATCTTCTTTATCATGCTAGGATTAGCAGGAAAAAGCAAAAAATTTCAGAATTGCACCTTGCAATGTGGAGATATTACTGTTTGTGCATTTACAATATTCATTGATTTTTGCCATTGAAAAACATGTTTTTCATATACCAGAAATGTTTGAAGCTACTGACTGAATGAAAGGAGCTGGCATCTCACTCTCTTTGAATCTTCTTTATCATGCTAGGATTAACAGGAAAAAGCAAAAAATTTCAGAATTGCACCTTGCAATGTGGAGATATTACTGTTTGTGCATTTACAATATTCATTGATTTTTGCCATTGAAAAACATGTTTTTCATATACCAGAAATGTTTGAAGCTACTGACTGAATGAAAGGAGCTGGCATCTCACTCTCTTTGAATCTTCTTTATCATGCTAGGATTAACAGGAAAAAGCTAAAAATTTCAGAATTGCACCGTGCAATGTGGAGATATTACTGTTTGTGCATTTACAATATTCATTGATTTTTGCCATTGAAAAACATGTTTTTCATATACCAGAAATGTTTGAAGCTACTGACTGAATGAAAGGAGCTGGCATCTCACTCTCTTTGAATCTTCTTTATCATGCTAGGATTAGCAGGAAAAAGCAAAAAATTTCAGAATTGCACCTTGCAATGTGGAGATATTACTGTTTGTGCATTTACAATATTCATTGATTTTTGCCATTGAAAAACATGTTTTTCATATACCAGAAATGTTTGAAGCTACTGACTGAATGAAAGGAGCTGGCATCTCACTCTCTTTGAATCTTCTTTATCATGCTAGGATTAACAGGAAAAAGCTAAAAATTTCAGAATTGCACCGTGCAATGTGGAGATATTACTGTTTGTGCATTTACAATATTCATTGATTTTTGCCATTGAAAAACATGTTTTTCATATACCAGAAATGTTTGAAGCTACTGACTGAATGAAAGGAGCTGGCATCTCACTCTCTTTGAATCTTCTTTATCATGCTAGGATTAGCAGGAAAAAGCAAAAAATTTCAGAATTGCACCTTGCAATGTGGAGATATTACTGTTTGTGCATTTACAATATTCATTGATTTTTGCCATTGAAAAACATGTTTTTCATATACCAGAAATGTTTGAAGCTACTGACTGAATGAAAGGAGCTGGCATCTCACTCTCTTTGAATCTTCTTTATCATGCTAGGATTAACAGGAAAAAGCAAAAAATTTCAGAATTGCACCGTGCAATGTGGAGATATTACTGTTTGTGCATTTACAATATTCATTGATTTTTGCCATTGAAAAACATGTTTTTCATATACCAGAAATGTTTGAAGCTACTGACTGAATGAAAGGAGCTGGCATCTCACTCTCTTTGAATCTTCTTTATCATGCTAGGATTAGCAGGAAAAAGCTAAAAATTTCAGAATTGCACCGTGCAATGTGGAGATATTACTGTTTGTGCATTTACAATATTCATTGATTTTTGCCATTGAAAAACATGTTTTTCATATACCAGAAATGTTTGAAGCTACTGACTGAATGAAAGGAGCTGGCATCTCACTCTCTTTGAATCTTCTTTATCATGCTAGGATTAGCAGGAAAAAGCAAAAAATTTCAGAATTGCACCTTGCAATGTGGAGATATTACTGTTTGTGCATTTACAATATTCATTGATTTTTGCCATTGAAAAACATGTTTTTCATATACCAGAAATGTTTGAAGCTACTGACTGAATGAAAGGAGCTGGCATCTCACTCTCTTTGAATCTTCTTTATCATGCTAGGATTAACAGGAAAAAGCTAAAAATTTCAGAATTGCACCGTGCAATGTGGAGATATTACTGTTTGTGCATTTACAATATTCATTGATTTTTGCCATTGAAAAACATGTTTTTCATATACCAGAAATGTTTGAAGCTACTGACTGAATGAAAGGAGCTGGCATCTCACTCTCTTTGAATCTTCTTTATCATGCTAGGATTAACAGGAAAAAGCAAAAAATTTCAGAATTGCACCTTGCAATGTGGAGATATTACTGTTTGTGCATTTACAATATTCATTGATTTTTGCCATTGAAAAACATGTTTTTCATATACCAGAAATGTTTGAAGCTACTGACTGAATGAAAGGAGCTGGCATCTCACTCTCTTTGAATCTTCTTTATCATGCTAGGATTAACAGGAAAAAGCTAAAAATTTCAGAATTGCACCGTGCAATGTGGAGATATTACTGTTTGTGCATTTACAATATTCATTGATTTTTGCCATTGAAAAACATGTTTTTCATATACCAGAAATGTTTGAAGCTACTGACTGAATGAAAGGAGCTGGCATCTCACTCTCTTTGAATCTTCTTTATCATGCTAGGATTAGCAGGAAAAAGCAAAAAATTTCAGAATTGCACCTTGCAATGTGGAGATATTACTGTTTGTGCATTTACAATATTCATTGATTTTTGCCATTGAAAAACATGTTTTTCATATACCAGAAATGTTTGAAGCTACTGACTGAATGAAAGGAGCTGGCATCTCACTCTCTTTGAATCTTCTTTATCATGCTAGGATTAGCAGGAAAAAGCAAAAAATTTCAGAATTGCACCTTGCAATGTGGAGATATTACTGTTTGTGCATTTACAATATTCATTGATTTTTGCCATTGAAAAACATGTTTTTCATATACCAGAAATGTTTGAAGCTACTGACTGAATGAAAGGAGCTGGCATCTCACTCTCTTTGAATCTTCTTTATCATGCTAGGATTAACAGGAAAAAGCTAAAAATTTCAGAATTGCACCGTGCAATGTGGAGATATTACTGTTTGTGCATTTACAATATTCATTGATTTTTGCCATTGAAAAACATGTTTTTCATATACCAGAAATGTTTGAAGCTACTGACTGAATGAAAGGAGCTGGCATCTCACTCTCTTTGAATCTTCTTTATCATGCTAGGATTAGCAGGAAAAAGCAAAAAATTTCAGAATTGCACCTTGCAATGTGGAGATATTACTGTTTGTGCATTTACAATATTCATTGATTTTTGCCATTGAAAAACATGTTTTTCATATACCAGAAATGTTTGAAGCTACTGACTGAATGAAAGGAGCTGGCATCTCACTCTCTTTGAATCTTCTTTATCATGCTAGGATTAACAGGAAAAAGCTAAAAATTTCAGAATTGCACCGTGCAATGTGGAGATATTACTGTTTGTGCATTTACAATATTCATTGATTTTTGCCATTGAAAAACATGTTTTTCATATACCAGAAATGTTTGAAGCTACTGACTGAATGAAAGGAGCTGGCATCTCACTCTCTTTGAATCTTCTTTATCATGCTAGGATTAGCAGGAAAAAGCAAAAAATTTCAGAATTGCACCTTGCAATGTGGAGATATTACTGTTTGTGCATTTACAATATTCATTGATTTTTGCCATTGAAAAACATGTTTTTCATATACCAGAAATGTTTGAAGCTACTGACTGAATGAAAGGAGCTGGCATCTCACTCTCTTTGAATCTTCTTTATCATGCTAGGATTAGCAGGAAAAAGCAAAAAATTTCAGAATTGCACCTTGCAATGTGGAGATATTACTGTTTGTGCATTTACAATATTCATTGATTTTTGCCATTGAAAAACATGTTTTTCATATACCAGAAATGTTTGAAGCTACTGACTGAATGAAAGGAGCTGGCATCTCACTCTCTTTGAATCTTCTTTATCATGCTAGGATTAACAGGAAAAAGCTAAAAATTTCAGAATTGCACCGTGCAATGTGGAGATATTACTGTTTGTGCATTTACAATATTCATTGATTTTTGCCATTGAAAAACATGTTTTTCATATACCAGAAATGTTTGAAGCTACTGACTGAATGAAAGGAGCTGGCATCTCACTCTCTTTGAATCTTCTTTATCATGCTAGGATTAGCAGGAAAAAGCTAAAAATTTCAGAATTGCATTCCGTGCAATGTGGAGATATTACTGTTTGTGCATTTACAATATTCATTGATTTTTGCCATTGAAAAACATGTTTTTCATATACCAGAAATGTTTGAAGCTACTGACTGAATGAAAGGAGCTGGCATCTCACTCTCTTTGAATCTTCTTTATCATGCTAGGATTAGCAGGAAAAAGCAAAAAATTTCAGAATTGCACCTTGCAATGTGGAGATATTACTGTTTGTGCATTTACAATATTCATTGATTTTTGCCATTGAAAAACATGTTTTTCATATACCAGAAATGTTTGAAGCTACTGACTGAATGAAAGGAGCTGGCATCTCACTCTCTTTGAATCTTCTTTATCATGCTAGGATTAACAGGAAAAAGCTAAAAATTTCAGAATTGCACCGTGCAATGTGGAGATATTACTGTTTGTGCATTTACAATATTCATTGATTTTTGCCATTGAAAAACATGTTTTTCATATACCAGAAATGTTTGAAGCTACTGACTGAATGAAAGGAGCTGGCATCTCACTCTCTTTGAATCTTCTTTATCATGCTAGGATTAGCAGGAAAAAGCAAAAAATTTCAGAATTGCACCTTGCAATGTGGAGATATTACTGTTTGTGCATTTACAATATTCATTGATTTTTGCCATTGAAAAACATGTTTTTCATATACCAGAAATGTTTGAAGCTACTGACTGAATGAAAGGAGCTGGCATCTCACTCTCTTTGAATCTTCTTTATCATGCTAGGATTAACAGGAAAAAGCAAAAAATTTCAGAATTGCACCTTGCAATGTGGAGATATTACTGTTTGTGCATTTACAATATTCATTGATTTTTGCCATTGAAAAACATGTTTTTCATATACCAGAAATGTTTGAAGCTACTGACTGAATGAAAGGAGCTGGCATCTCACTCTCTTTGAATCTTCTTTATCATGCTAGGATTAACAGGAAAAAGCTAAAAATTTCAGAATTGCACCGTGCAATGTGGAGATATTACTGTTTGTGCATTTACAATATTCATTGATTTTTGCCATTGAAAAACATGTTTTTCATATACCAGAAATGTTTGAAGCTACTGACTGAATGAAAGGAGCTGGCATCTCACTCTCTTTGAATCTTCTTTATCATGCTAGGATTAGCAGGAAAAAGCAAAAAATTTCAGAATTGCACCTTGCAATGTGGAGATATTACTGTTTGTGCATTTACAATATTCATTGATTTTTGCCATTGAAAAACATGTTTTTCATATACCAGAAATGTTTGAAGCTACTGACTGAATGAAAGGAGCTGGCATCTCACTCTCTTTGAATCTTCTTTATCATGCTAGGATTAACAGGAAAAAGCTAAAAATTTCAGAATTGCACCGTGCAATGTGGAGATATTACTGTTTGTGCATTTACAATATTCATTGATTTTTGCCATTGAAAAACATGTTTTTCATATACCAGAAATGATTGAAGCTACTGACTGAATGAAAGGAGCTGGCATCTCACTCTCTTTGAATCTTCTTTATCATGCTAGGATTAGCAGGAAAAAGCAAAAAATTTCAGAATTGCACCTTGCAATGTGGAGATATTACTGTTTGTGCATTTACAATATTCATTGATTTTTGCCATTGAAAAACATGTTTTTCATATACCAGAAATGTTTGAAGCTACTGACTGAATGAAAGGAGCTGGCATCCTCACTCTCTTTGAATCTTCTTTATCATGCTAGGATTAACAGGAAAAAGCAAAAAATTTCAGAATTGCACCTTGCAATGTGGAGATATTACTGTTTGTGCATTTACAATATTCATTGATTTTTGCCATTGAAAAACATGTTTTTCATATACCAGAAATGTTTGAAGCTACTGACTGAATGAAAGGAGCTGGCATCTCACTCTCTTTGAATCTTCTTTATCATGCTAGGATTAACAGGAAAAAGCTAAAAATTTCAGAATTGCACCGTGCAATGTGGAGATATTACTGTTTGTGCATTTACAATATTCATTGATTTTTGCCATTGAAAAACATGTTTTTCATATACCAGAAATGTTTGAAGCTACTGACTGAATGAAAGGAGCTGGCATCTCACTCTCTTTGAATCTTCTTTATCATGCTAGGATTAGCAGGAAAAAGCAAAAAATTTCAGAATTGCACCTTGCAATGTGGAGATATTACTGTTTGTGCATTTACAATATTCATTGATTTTTGCCATTGAAAAACATGTTTTTCATATACCAGAAATGTTTGAAGCTACTGACTGAATGAAAGGAGCTGGCATCTCACTCTCTTTGAATCTTCTTTATCATGCTAGGATTAACAGGAAAAAGCAAAAAATTTCAGAATTGCACCTTGCAATGTGGAGATATTACTGTTTGTGCATTTACAATATTCATTGATTTTTGCCATTGAAAAACATGTTTTTCATATACCAGAAATGTTTGAAGCTACTGACTGAATGAAAGGAGCTGGCATCTCACTCTCTTTGAATCTTCTTTATCATGCTAGGATTAACAGGAAAAAGCTAAAAATTTCAGAATTGCACCTTGCAATGTGGAGATATTACTGTTTGTGCATTTACAATATTCATTGATTTTTGCCATTGAAAAACATGTTTTTCATATACCAGAAATGTTTGAAGCTACTGACTGAATGAAAGGAGCTGGCATCTCACTCTCTTTGAATCTTCTTTATCATGCTAGGATTAACAGGAAAAAGCTAAAAATTTCAGAATTGCACCGTGCAATGTGGAGATATTACTGTTTGTGCATTTACAATATTCATTGATTTTTGCCATTGAAAAACATGTTTTTCATATACCAGAAATGTTTGAAGCTACTGACTGAATGAAAGGAGCTGGCATCTCACTCTCTTTGAATCTTCTTTATCATGCTAGGATTAGCAGGAAAAAGCAAAAAATTTCAGAATTGCACCTTGCAATGTGGAGATATTACTGTTTGTGCATTTACAATATTCATTGATTTTTGCCATTGAAAAACATGTTTTTCATATACCAGAAATGTTTGAAGCTACTGACTGAATGAAAGGAGCTGGCATCTCACTCTCTTTGAATCTTCTTTATCATGCTAGGATTAACAGGAAAAAGCTAAAAATTTCAGAATTGCACCGTGCAATGTGGAGATATTACTGTTTGTGCATTTACAATATTCATTGATTTTTGCCATTGAAAAACATGTTTTTCATATACCAGAAATGTTTGAAGCTACTGACTGAATGAAAGGAGCTGGCATCTCACTCTCTTTGAATCTTCTTTATCATGCTAGGATTAGCAGGAAAAAGCAAAAAATTTCAGAATTGCACCTTGCAATGTGGAGATATTACTGTTTGTGCATTTACAATATTCATTGATTTTTGCCATTGAAAAACATGTTTTTCATATACCAGAAATGTTTGAAGCTACTGACTGAATGAAAGGAGCTGGCATCTCACTCTCTTTGAATCTTCTTTATCATGCTAGGATTAACAGGAAAAAGCTAAAAATTTCAGAATTGCACCGTGCAATGTGGAGATATTACTGTTTGTGCATTTACAATATTCATTGATTTTTGCCATTGAAAAACATGTTTTTCATATACCAGAAATGTTTGAAGCTACTGACTGAATGAAAGGAGCTGGCATCTCACTCTCTTTGAATCTTCTTTATCATGCTAGGATTAGCAGGGAAAAAGCAAAAAATTTCAGAATTGCACCTTGCAATGTGGAGATATTACTGTTTGTGCATTTACAATATTCATTGATTTTTGCCATTGAAAAACATGTTTTTCATATACCAGAAATGTTTGAAGCTACTGACTGAATGAAAGGAGCTGGCATCTCACTCTCTTTGAATCTTCTTTATCATGCTAGGATTAGCAGGAAAAAGCAAAAAATTTCAGAATTGCACCTTGCAATGTGGAGATATTACTGTTTGTGCATTTACAATATTCATTGATTTTTGCCATTGAAAAACATGTTTTTCATATACCAGAAATGTTTGAAGCTACTGACTGAATGAAAGGAGCTGGCATCTCACTCTCTTTGAATCTTCTTTATCATGCTAGGATTAACAGGAAAAAGCTAAAAATTTCAGAATTGCACCGTGCAATGTGGAGATATTACTGTTTGTGCATTTACAATATTCATTGATTTTTGCCATTGAAAAACATGTTTTTCATATACCAGAAATGTTTGAAGCTACTGACTGAATGAAAGGAGCTGGCATCTCACTCTCTTTGAATCTTCTTTATCATGCTAGGATTAGCAGGAAAAAGCAAAAAATTTCAGAATTGCACCTTGCAATGTGGAGATATTACTGTTTGTGCATTTACAATATTCATTGATTTTTGCCATTGAAAAACATGTTTTTCATATACCAGAAATGTTTGAAGCTACTGACTGAATGAAAGGAGCTGGCATCTCACTCTCTTTGAATCTTCTTTATCATGCTAGGATTAACAGGAAAAAGCTAAAAATTTCAGAATTGCACCGTGCAATGTGGAGATATTACTGTTTGTGCATTTACAATATTCATTGATTTTTGCCATTGAAAAACATGTTTTTCATATACCAGAAATGTTTGAAGCTACTGACTGAATGAAAGGAGCTGGCATCTCACTCTCTTTGAATCTTCTTTATCATGCTAGGATTAGCAGGAAAAAGCAAAAAATTTCAGAATTGCACCTTGCAATGTGGAGATATTACTGTTTGTGCATTTACAATATTCATTGATTTTTGCCATTGAAAAACATGTTTTTCATATACCAGAAATGTTTGAAGCTACTGACTGAATGAAAGGAGCTGGCATCTCACTCTCTTTGAATCTTCTTTATCATGCTAGGATTAGCAGGAAAAAGCAAAAAATTTCAGAATTGCACCTTGCAATGTGGAGATATTACTGTTTGTGCATTTACAATATTCATTGATTTTTGCCATTGAAAAACATGTTTTTCATATACCAGAAATGTTTGAAGCTACTGACTGAATGAAAGGAGCTGGCATCTCACTCTCTTTGAATCTTCTTTATCATGCTAGGATTAACAGGAAAAAGCTAAAAAATTTCAGAATTGCACCTTGCAATGTGGAGATATTACTGTTTGTGCATTTACAATATTCATTGATTTTTGCCATTGAAAAACATGTTTTTCATATACCAGAAATGTTTGAAGCTACTGACTGAATGAAAGGAGCTGGCATCTCACTCTCTTTGAATCTTCTTTATCATGCTAGGATTAACAGGAAAAAGCTAAAAATTTCAGAATTGCACCGTGCAATGTGGAGATATTACTGTTTGTGCATTTACAATATTCATTGATTTTTGCCATTGAAAAACATGTTTTTCATATACCAGAAATGTTTGAAGCTACTGACTGAATGAAAGGAGCTGGCATCTCACTCTCTTTGAATCTTCTTTATCATGCTAGGATTAGCAGGAAAAAGCAAAAAATTTCAGAATTGCACCTTGCAATGTGGAGATATTACTGTTTGTGCATTTACAATATTCATTGATTTTTGCCATTGAAAAACATGTTTTTCATATACCAGAAATGTTTGAAGCTACTGACTGAATGAAAGGAGCTGGCATCTCACTCTCTTTGAATCTTCTTTATCATGCTAGGATTAGCAGGAAAAAGCAAAAAATTTCAGAATTGCACCTTGCAATGTGGAGATATTACTGTTTGTGCATTTACAATATTCATTGATTTTTGCCATTGAAAAACATGTTTTTCATATACCAGAAATGTTTGAAGCTACTGACTGAATGAAAGGAGCTGGCATCTCACTCTCTTTGAATCTTCTTTATCATGCTAGGATTAACAGGAAAAAGCTAAAAATTTCAGAATTGCACCGTGCAATGTGGAGATATTACTGTTTGTGCATTTACAATATTCATTGATTTTTGCCATTGAAAAACATGTTTTTCATATACCAGAAATGTTTGAAGCTACTGACTGAATGAAAGGAGCTGGCATCTCACTCTCTTTGAATCTTCTTTATCATGCTAGGATTAGCAGGAAAAAGCAAAAAATTTCAGAATTGCACCTTGCAATGTGGAGATATTACTGTTTGTGCATTTACAATATTCATTGATTTTTGCCATTGAAAAACATGTTTTTCATATACCAGAAATGTTTGAAGCTACTGACTGAATGAAAGGAGCTGGCATCTCACTCTCTTTGAATCTTCTTTATCATGCTAGGATTAACAGGAAAAAGCTAAAAATTTCAGAATTGCACCGTGCAATGTGGAGATATTACTGTTTGTGCATTTACAATATTCATTGATTTTTGCCATTGAAAAACATGTTTTTCATATACCAGAAATGTTTGAAGCTACTGACTGAATGAAAGGAGCTGGCATCTCACTCTCTTTGAATCTTCTTTATCATGCTAGGATTAGCAGGAAAAAGCAAAAAATTTCAGAATTGCACCTTGCAATGTGGAGATATTACTGTTTGTGCATTTACAATATTCATTGATTTTTGCCATTGAAAAACATGTTTTTCATATACCAGAAATGTTTGAAGCTACTGACTGAATGAAAGGAGCTGGCATCTCACTCTCTTTGAATCTTCTTTATCATGCTAGGATTAGCAGGAAAAAGCAAAAAATTTCAGAATTGCACCTTGCAATGTGGAGATATTACTGTTTGTGCATTTACAATATTCATTGATTTTTGCCATTGAAAACATGTTTTTCATATACCAGAAATGTTTGAAGCTACTGACTGAATGAAAGGAGCTGGCATCTCACTCTCTTTGAATCTTCTTTATCATGCTAGGATTAACAGGAAAAAGCTAAAAATTTCAGAATTGCACCGTGCAATGTGGAGATATTACTGTTTGTGCATTTACAATATTCATTGATTTTTGCCATTGAAAAACATGTTTTTCATATACCAGAAATGTTTGAAGCTACTGACTGAATGAAAGGAGCTGGCATCTCACTCTCTTTGAATCTTCTTTATCATGCTAGGATTAGCAGGAAAAAGCAAAAAATTTCAGAATTGCACCTTGCAATGTGGAGATATTACTGTTTGTGCATTTACAATATTCATTGATTTTTGCCATTGAAAAACATGTTTTTCATATACCAGAAATGTTTGAAGCTACTGACTGAATGAAAGGAGCTGGCATCTCACTCTCTTTGAATCTTCTTTATCATGCTAGGATTAACAGGAAAAAGCTAAAAATTTCAGAATTGCACCGTGCAATGTGGAGATATTACTGTTTGTGCATTTACAATATTCATTGATTTTTGCCATTGAAAAACATGTTTTTCATATACCAGAAATGTTTGAAGCTACTGACTGAATGAAAGGAGCTGGCATCTCACTCTCTTTGAATCTTCTTTATCATGCTAGGATTAGCAGGAAAAAGCAAAAAATTTCAGAATTGCACCTTGCAATGTGGAGATATTACTGTTTGTGCATTTACAATATTCATTGATTTTTGCCATTGAAAAACATGTTTTCATATACCAGAAATGTTTGAAGCTACTGACTGAATGAAAGGAGCTGGCATCTCACTCTCTTTGAATCTTCTTTATCATGCTAGGATTAGCAGGAAAAAGCAAAAAATTTCAGAATTGCACCTTGCAATGTGGAGATATTACTGTTTGTGCATTTACAATATTCATTGATTTTTGCCATTGAAAAACATGTTTTTCATATACCAGAAATGTTTGAAGCTACTGACTGAATGAAAGGAGCTGGCATCTCACTCTCTTTGAATCTTCTTTATCATGCTAGGATTAACAGGAAAAAGCTAAAAATTTCAGAATTGCACCGTGCAATGTGGAGATATTACTGTTTGTGCATTTACAATATTCATTGATTTTTGCCATTGAAAAACATGTTTTTCATATACCAGAAATGATTGAAGCTACTGACTGAATGAAAGGAGCTGGCATCTCACTCTCTTTGAATCTTCTTTATCATGCTAGGATTAGCAGGAAAAAGCAAAAAATTTCAGAATTGCACCTTGCAATGTGGAGATATTACTGTTTGTGCATTACAATATTCATTGATTTTTGCCATTGAAAAACATGTTTTTCATATACCAGAAATGTTTGAAGCTACTGACTGAATGAAAGGAGCTGGCATCTCACTCTCTTTGAATCTTCTTTATCATGCTAGGATTAACAGGAAAAAGCAAAAAATTTCAGAATTGCACCTTGCAATGTGGAGATATTACTGTTTGTGCATTTACAATATTCATTGATTTTTGCCATTGAAAAACATGTTTTTCATATACCAGAAATGTTTGAAGCTACTGACTGAATGAAAGGAGCTGGCATCTCACTCTCTTTGAATCTTCTTTATCATGCTAGGATTAACAGGAAAAAGCTAAAAATTTCAGAATTGCACCGTGCAATGTGGAGATATTACTGTTTGTGCATTTACAATATTCATTGATTTTTGCCATTGAAAAATATGTTTTTCATATACCAGAAATGTTTGAAGCTACTGACTGAATGAAAGGAGCTGGCATCTCACTCTCTTTGAATCTTCTTTATCATGCTAGGATTAGCAGGAAAAAAGCAAAAAATTTCAGAATTGCACCTTGCAATGTGGAGATATTACTGTTGTGCATTTACAATATTCATTGATTTTTGCCATTGAAAAACATGTTTTTCATATACCAGAAATGTTTGAAGCTACTGACTGAATGAAAGGAGCTGGCATCTCACTCTCTTTGAATCTTCTTTATCATGCTAGGATTAACAGGAAAAAGCTAAAAATTTCAGAATTGCACCGTGCAATGTGGAGATATTACTGTTTGTGCATTTACAATATTCATTGATTTTTGCCATTGAAAATGTTTTTCATATACCAGAAATGTTTGAAGCTACTGACTGAATGAAAGGAGCTGGCATCTCACTCTCTTTGAATCTTCTTTATCATGCTAGGATTAGCAGGAAAAAGCAAAAAATTTCAGAATTGCACCTTGCAATGTGGAGATATTACTGTTTGTGCATTTACAATATTCATTGATTTTTGCCATTGAAAAACATGTTTTTCATATACCAGAAATGTTTGAAGCTACTGACTGAATGAAAGTAGCTGGCATCTCACTCTCTTTGAATCTTTATCATGCTAGGATTAACAGGAAAAAGCTAAAAATTTCAGAATTGCACCGTGCAATGTGGAGATATTACTGTTTGTGCATTTACAATATTCATTGATTTTTGCCATTGAAAAACATGTTTTTCATATACCAGAAATGTTTGAAGCTACTGACTGAATGAAAGGAGCTGGCATCTCACTCTCTTTGAATCTTCTTTATCATGCTAGGATTAGCAGGAAAAAGCAAAAAATTTCAGAATTGCACCTTGCAATGTGGAGATATTACTGTTTGTGCATTTACAATATTCATTGATTTTTGCCATTGAAAAACGTTTTTCATATACCAGAAATGTTTGAAGCTACTGACTGAATGAAAGGAGCTGGCATCTCACTCTCTTTGAATCTTCTTTATCATGCTAGGATTAACAGGAAAAAGCAAAAAATTTCAGAATTGCACCTTGCAATGTGGAGATATTACTGTTTGTGCATTTACAATATTCATTGATTTTTGCCATTGAAAAACATGTTTTTCATATACCAGAAATGTTTGAAGCTACTGACTGAATGAAAGGAGCTGGCATCTCACTCTCTTTGAATCTTCTTTATCATGCTAGGATTAACAGGAAAAGCTAAAAATTTCAGAATTGCACCGTGCAATGTGGAGATATTACTGTTTGTGCATTTACAATATTCATTGATTTTTGCCATTGAAAAACATGTTTTTCATATACCAGAAATGATTGAAGCTACTGACTGAATGAAAGGAGCTGGCATCTCACTCTCTTTGAATCTTCTTTATCATGCTAGGATTAGCAGGAAAAAGCAAAAAATTTCAGAATTGCACCTTGCAATGTGGAGATATTACTGTTTGTGCATTTACAATATTCATTGATTTTTGCCATTGAAAAACATGTTTTTCATATACCAGAAATGTTTGAAGCTACTGACTGAATGAAAGGAGCTGGCATCTCACTCTCTTTGAATCTTCTTTATCATGCTAGGATTAACAGGAAAAAGCTAAAAATTTCAGAATTGCACCGTGCAATGTGGAGATATTACTGTTTGTGCATTTACAATATTCATTGATTTTTGCCATTGAAAAACATGTTTTTCATATACCAGAAATGATTGAAGCTACTGACTGAATGAAAGGAGCTGGCATCTCACTCTCTTTGAATCTTCTTTATCATGCTAGGATTAGCAGGAAAAAGCAAAAAATTTCAGAATTGCACCTTGCAATGTGGAGATATTACTGTTTGTGCATTTACAATATTCATTGATTTTTGCCATTGAAAAACATGTTTTTCATATACCAGAAATGTTTGAAGCTACTGACTGAATGAAAGGAGCTGGCATCTCACTCTCTTTGAATCTTCTTTATCATGCTAGGATTAACAGGAAAAAGCAAAAAATTTCAGAATTGCACCTTGCAATGTGGAGATATTACTGTTTGTGCATTTACAATATTCATTGATTTTTGCCATTGAAAAACATGTTTTTCATATACCAGAAATGTTTGAAGCTACTGACTGAATGAAAGGAGCTGGCATCTCACTCTCTTTGAATCTTCTTTATCATGCTAGGATTAACAGGAAAAAGCTAAAAATTTCAGAATTGCACCGTGCAATGTGGAGATATTACTGTTTGTGCATTTACAATATTCATTGATTTTTGCCATTGAAAAACATGTTTTTCATATACCAGAAATGTTTGAAGCTACTGACTGAATGAAAGGAGCTGGCATCTCACTCTCTTTGAATCTTCTTTATCATGCTAGGATTAGCAGGAAAAAGCAAAAAATTTCAGAATTGCACCTTGCAATGTGGAGATATTACTGTTTGTGCATTTACAATATTCATTGATTTTTGCCATTGAAAAACATGTTTTTCATATACCAGAAATGTTTGAAGCTACTGACTGAATGAAAGGAGCTGGCATCTCACTCTCTTTGAATCTTCTTTATCATGCTAGGATTAACAGGAAAAAGCAAAAAATTTCAGAATTGCACCTTGCAATGTGGAGATATTACTGTTTGTGCATTTACAATATTCATTGATTTTTGCCATTGAAAAACATGTTTTTCATATACCAGAAATGTTTGAAGCTACTGACTGAATGAAAGGAGCTGGCATCTCACTCTCTTTGAATCTTCTTTATCATGCTAGGATTAACAGGAAAAAGCTAAAAATTTCAGAATTGCACCTTGCAATGTGGAGATATTACTGTTTGTGCATTTACAATATTCATTGATTTTTGCCATTGAAAAACATGTTTTTCATATACCAGAAATGTTTGAAGCTACTGACTGAATGAAAGGAGCTGGCATCTCACTCTCTTTGAATCTTCTTTATCATGCTAGGATTAACAGGAAAAAGCTAAAAATTTCAGAATTGCACCGTGCAATGTGGAGATATTACTGTTTGTGCATTTACAATATTCATTGATTTTTGCCATTGAAAAACATGTTTTTCATATACCAGAAATGTTTGAAGCTACTGACTGAATGAAAGGAGCTGGCATCTCACTCTCTTTGAATCTTCTTTATCATGCTAGGATTAGCAGGAAAAAGCAAAAAATTTCAGAATTGCTCCTTGCAATGTGGAGATATTACTGTTTGTGCATTTACAATATTCATTGATTTTTGCCATTGAAAAACATGTTTTTCATATACCAGAAATGTTTGAAGCTACTGACTGAATGAAAGGAGCTGGCATCTCACTCTCTTTGAATCTTCTTTATCATGCTAGGATTAACAGGAAAAAGCTAAAAATTTCAGAATTGCACCGTGCAATGTGGAGATATTACTGTTTGTGCATTTACAATATTCATTGATTTTTGCCATTGAAAAACATGTTTTTCATATACCAGAAATGTTTGAAGCTACTGACTGAATGAAAGGAGCTGGCATCTCACTCTCTTTGAATCTTCTTTATCATGCTAGGATTAGCAGGAAAAAGCAAAAAATTTCAGAATTGCACCTTGCAATGTGGAGATATTACTGTTTGTGCATTTACAATATTCATTGATTTTTGCCATTGAAAAACATGTTTTTCATATACCAGAAATGTTTGAAGCTACTGACTGAATGAAAGGAGCTGGCATCTCACTCTCTTTGAATCTTCTTTATCATGCTAGGATTAACAGGAAAAAGCTAAAAATTTCAGAATTGCACCGTGCAATGTGGAGATATTACTGTTTGTGCATTTACAATATTCATTGATTTTTGCCATTGAAAAACATGTTTTTCATATACCAGAAATGTTTGAAGCTACTGACTGAATGAAAGGAGCTGGCATCTCACTCTCTTTGAATCTTCTTTATCATGCTAGGATTAGCAGGAAAAAGCAAAAAATTTCAGAATTGCACCTTGCAATGTGGAGATATTACTGTTTGTGCATTTACAATATTCATTGATTTTTGCCATTGAAAAACATGTTTTTCATATACCAGAAATGTTTGAAGCTACTGACTGAATGAAAGTAGCTGGCATCTCACTCTCTTTGAATCTTCTTTATCATGCTAGGATTAACAGGAAAAAGCTAAAAATTTCAGAATTGCACCGTGCAATGTGGAGATATTACTGTTTGTGCATTTACAATATTCATTGATTTTTGCCATTGAAAAACATGTTTTTCATATACCAGAAATGTTTGAAGCTACTGACTGAATGAAAGGAGCTGGCATCTCACTCTCTTTGAATCTTCTTTATCATGCTAGGATTAGCAGGGAAAAAGCAAAAAATTTCAGAATTGCACCTTGCAATGTGGAGATATTACTGTTTGTGCATTTACAATATTCATTGATTTTTGCCATTGAAAAACATGTTTTTCATATACCAGAAATGTTTGAAGCTACTGACTGAATGAAAGGAGCTGGCATCTCACTCTCTTTGAATCTTCTTTATCATGCTAGGATTAGCAGGAAAAAGCAAAAATTTCAGAATTGCACCTTGCAATGTGGAGATATTACTGTTTGTGCATTTACAATATTCATTGATTTTTGCCATTGAAAAAACATGTTTTTCATATACCAGAAATGTTTGAAGCTACTGACTGAATGAAAGGAGCTGGCATCTCACTCTCTTTGAATCTTCTTTATCATGCTAGGATTAACAGGAAAAAGCTAAAAATTTCAGAATTGCACCGTGCAATGTGGAGATATTACTGTTTGTGCATTTACAATATTCATTGATTTTTGCCATTGAAAAACATGTTTTTCATATACCAGAAATGTTTGAAGCTACTGACTGAATGAAAGGAGCTGGCATCTCACTCTCTTTGAATCTTCTTTATCATGCTAGGATTAGCAGGAAAAAGCAAAAAATTTCAGAATTGCACCTTGCAATGTGGAGATATTACTGTTTGTGCATTTACAATATTCATTGATTTTTGCCATTGAAAAACATGTTTTTCATATACCAGAAATGTTTGAAGCTACTGACTGAATGAAAGGAGCTGGCATCTCACTCTCTTTGAATCTTCTTTATCATGCTAGGATTAACAGGAAAAAGCTAAAAATTTCAGAATTGCACCGTGCAATGTGGAGATATTACTGTTTGTGCATTTACAATATTCATTGATTTTTGCCATTGAAAAACATGTTTTTCATATACCAGAAATGTTTGAAGCTACTGACTGAATGAAAGGAGCTGGCATCTCACTCTCTTTGAATCTTCTTTATCATGCTAGGATTAGCAGGAAAAAGCAAAAAATTTCAGAATTGCACCTTGCAATGTGGAGATATTACTGTTTGTGCATTTACAATATTCATTGATTTTTGCCATTGAAAAACATGTTTTTCATATACCAGAAATGTTTGAAGCTACTGACTGAATGAAAGGAGCTGGCATCTCACTCTCTTTGAATCTTCTTTATCATGCTAGGATTAACAGGAAAAAGCTAAAAATTTCAGAATTGCACCGTGCAATGTGGAGATATTACTGTTTGTGCATTTACAATATTCATTGATTTTTGCCATTGAAAAACATGTTTTTCATATACCAGAAATGATTGAAGCTACTGACTGAATGAAAGGAGCTGGCATCTCACTCTCTTTGAATCTTCTTTATCATGCTAGGATTAGCAGGAAAAAGCAAAAAATTTCAGAATTGCACCTTGCAATGTGGAGATATTACTGTTTGTGCATTTACAATATTCATTGATTTTTGCCATTGAAAAACATGTTTTTCATATACCAGAAATGTTTGAAGCTACTGACTGAATGAAAGGAGCTGGCATCTCACTCTCTTTGAATCTTCTTTATCATGCTAGGATTAACAGGAAAAAGCAAAAAATTTCAGAATTGCACCTTGCAATGCGGAGAAATTACAGTTTGTGCATTTACAATATTCATTGATTTTTGCCATTGAAAAACATCCAGAAATGATTGAAGCTACTGACTGAATGAAAGGAGCTGGCATCTCACTCTCTTTGAATCTTCTTTATCATGCTAAGAGGAGCAGGAAAAAGCAAAAAATTTCAGAATTGCACCTTGCAATGCGGAGAAATTACTGTTTGTGCATTTACAATATTCATTGATTTTTGCCATTGAAAAACATCATGTTATTCATATACCAGAAATGTTTGAAGCTACTGACTGAATGAAAGGAGCTGGCATCTCACTCTCTTTGAATCTTCTTTATCATGCTAAGAGGAGCAGGAAAAAGCAAAAAATTTCAGAATTGCACCTTGCAATGTGGAGAAATTACTGTTTGTGCATTTACAATATTCATTGATTTTTACCATTGAAAAACGTCCAGAAATGATTGAAGCTACTGACTGAATGAAAGTAGCTGGCATCTCACTCTCTTTGAATCTTCTTTATCATGCTAAGAGGAGCAGGAAAAAGCAAAAAATTTCAGACTTGCACCTTGCAATGCGGAGAAATTACTGTTTGTGCATTTACAATATTCATTGATTTTTGCCATTGAAAAACATTATGTTATTCATATACCAGAAATGTTTGAAGCTACTGACTGAATGAAAGTAGCTGGCATCTCACTCTCTTTGAATCTTCTTTATCATGCTAAGAGGAGCAGGAAAAATCAAAAAATTTCAGAATTGCACCTTGCAATGCGGAGAAATTACTGTTTGTGCATTTACAATATTCATTGATTTTTGCCATTGAAAAACGTCCAGAAATGATTGAAGCTACTGACTGAATGAAAGGAGCTGGCATCTCACTCTCTTTGAATCTTCTTTATCATGCTAAGAGGAGCAGGAAAAAGCAAAAAATTTCAGAATTGCACCTTGCAATGCGGAGAAATTACTGTTTGTGCATTTACAATATTCATTGATTTTTGCCATTGAAAAACATCATGTTATTCATATACCAGAAATGATTGAAGCTACTGACTGAATGAAAGGAGCTGGCATCTCACTCTCTTTGAATCTTCTTTATCATGCTAGGATTAGCAGGAAAAAGCAAAAAATTTCAGAATTGCACCTTGCAATGTGGAGATATTACTGTTTGTGCATTTACAATATTCATTGATTTTTGCCATTGAAAAACATGTTTTTCATATACCAGAAATGTTTGAAGCTACTGACTGAATGAAAGGAGCTGGCATCTCACTCTCTTTGAATCTTCTTTATCATGCTAGGATTAACAGGAAAAAGCTAAAAATTTCAGAATTGCACCGTGCAATGTGGAGATATTACTGTTTGTGCATTTACAATATTCATTGATTTTTGCCATTGAAAAACATGTTTTTCATATACCAGAAATGTTTGAAGCTACTGACTGAATGAAAGGAGCTGGCATCTCACTCTCTTTGAATCTTCTTTATCATGCTAGGATTAGCAGGAAAAAGCAAAAAATTTCAGAATTGCACCTTGCAATGTGGAGATATTACTGTTTGTGCATTTACAATATTCATTGATTTTTGCCATTGAAAAACGTTTTTCATATACCAGAAATGTTTGAAGCTACTGACTGAATGAAAGGAGCTGGCATCTCACTCTCTTTGAATCTTCTTTATCATGCTAGGATTAACAGGAAAAAGCAAAAAATTTCAGAATTGCACCTTGCAATGTGGAGATATTACTGTTTGTGCATTTACAATATTCATTGATTTTTGCCATTGAAAAACATGTTTTTCATATACCAGAAATGTTTGAAGCTACTGACTGAATGAAAGGAGCTGGCATCTCACTCTCTTTGAATCTTCTTTATCATGCTAGGATTAACAGGAAAAAGCTAAAAATTTCAGAATTGCACCGTGCAATGTGGAGATATTACTGTTTGTGCATTTACAATATTCATTGATTTTTGCCATTGAAAAACATGTTTTTCATATACCAGAAATGATTGAAGCTACTGACTGAATGAAAGGAGCTGGCATCTCACTCTCTTTGAATCTTCTTTATCATGCTAGGATTAGCAGGAAAAAGCAAAAAATTTCAGAATTGCACCTTGCAATGTGGAGATATTACTGTTTGTGCATTTACAATATTCATTGATTTTTGCCATTGAAAAACATGTTTTTCATATACCAGAAATGTTTGAAGCTACTGACTGAATGAAAGGAGCTGGCATCTCACTCTCTTTGAATCTTCTTTATCATGCTAGGATTAACAGGAAAAAGCAAAAAATTTCAGAATTGCACCTTGCAATGTGGAGATATTACTGTTTGTGCATTTACAATATTCATTGATTTTTGCCATTGAAAAATATGTTTTTCATATACCAGAAATGTTTGAAGCTACTGACTGAATGAAAGGAGCTGGCATCTCACTCTCTTTGAATCTTCTTTATCATGCTAGGATTAACAGGAAAAAGCTAAAAATTTCAGAATTGCACCGTGCAATGTGGAGATATTACTGTTTGTGCATTTACAATATTCATTGATTTTTGCCATTGAAAAACATGTTTTTCATATACCAGAAATGTTTGAAGCTACTGACTGAATGAAAGGAGCTGGCATCTCACTCTCTTTGAATCTTCTTTATCATGCTAGGATTAGCAGGAAAAAGCAAAAAATTTCAGAATTGCACCTTGCAATGTGGAGATATTACTGTTTGTGCATTTACAACATTCATTGATTTTTGCCATTGAAAAACATGTTTTTCATATACCAGAAATGTTTGAAGCTACTGACTGAATGAAAGGAGCTGGCATCTCACTCTCTTTGAATCTTCTTTATCATGCTAGGATTAACAGGAAAAAGCTAAAAATTTCAGAATTGCACCGTGCAATGTGGAGATATTACTGTTTGTGCATTTACAATATTCATTGATTTTTGCCATTGAAAAACATGTTTTTCATATACCAGAAATGATTGAAGCTACTGACTGAATGAAAGGAGCTGGCATCTCACTCTCTTTGAATCTTCTTTATCATGCTAGGATTAGCAGGAAAAAGCAAAAAATTTCAGAATTGCACCTTGCAATGTGGAGATATTACTGTTTGTGCATTTACAATATTCATTGATTTTTGCCATTGAAAAACATGTTTTTCATATACCAGAAATGTTTGAAGCTACTGACTGAATGAAAGGAGCTGGCATCTCACTCTCTTTGAATCTTCTTTATCATGCTAGGATTAACAGGAAAAAGCAAAAAATTTCAGAATTGCACCTTGCAATGCGGAGAAATTACAGTTTGTGCATTTACAATATTCATTGATTTTTGCCATTGAAAAACATCCAGAAATGATTGAAGCTACTGACTGAATGAAAGGAGCTGGCATCTCACTCTCTTTGAATCTTCTTTATCATGCTAAGAGGAGCAGGAAAAAGCAAAAAATTTCAGAATTGCACCTTGCAATGCGGAGAAATTACTGTTTGTGCATTTACAATATTCATTGATTTTTGCCATTGAAAAACATCATGTTATTCATATACCAGAAATGTTTGAAGCTACTGACTGAATGAAAGGAGCTGGCATCTCACTCTCTTTGAATCTTCTTTATCATGCTAAGAGGAGCAGGAAAAAGCAAAAAATTTCAGAATTGCACCTTGCAATGTGGAGAAATTACTGTTTGTGCATTTACAATATTCATTGATTTTTACCATTGAAAAACGTCCAGAAATGATTGAAGCTACTGACTGAATGAAAGTAGCTGGCATCTCACTCTCTTTGAATCTTCTTTATCATGCTAAGAGGAGCAGGAAAAAGCAAAAAATTTCAGACTTGCACCTTGCAATGCGGAGAAATTACTGTTTGTGCATTTACAATATTCATTGATTTTTGCCATTGAAAAACATTATGTTATTCATATACCAGAAATGTTTGAAGCTACTGACTGAAAGTAGCTGGCATCTCACTCTCTTTGAATCTTCTTTATCATGCTAAGAGGAGCAGGAAAAATCAAAAAATTTCAGAATTGCACCTTGCAATGCGGAGAAATTACTGTTTGTGCATTTACAATATTCATTGATTTTTGCCATTGAAAAACGTCCAGAAATGATTGAAGCTACTGACTGAATGAAAGGAGCTGGCATCTCATTCTCTTTGAATCTTCTTTATCATGCTAAGAGGAGCAGGAAAAAGCAAAAAATTTCAGAATTGCACCTTGCAATGCGGAGAAATTACTGTTTGTGCATTTACAATATTCATTGATTTTTGCCATTGAAAAACATTATGTTATTCATATACCAGAAATGTTTGAAGCTACTGACTGAAAGTAGCTGGCATCTCACTCTCTTTGAATCTTCTTTATCATGCTAAGAGGAGCAGGAAAAATCAAAAAATTTCAGAATTGCACCTTGCAATGCGGAGAAATTACTGTTTGTGCATTTACAATATTCATTGATTTTTGCCATTGAAAAACATCATGTTATTCATATACCAGAAATGATTGAAGCTACTGACTGAATGAAAGGAGCTGGCATCTCACTCTCTTTGAATCTTCTTTATCATGCTAGGATTAGCAGGAAAAAGCAAAAAATTTCAGAATTGCACCTTGCAATGTGGAGATATTACTGTTTGTGCATTTACAATATTCATTGATTTTTGCCATTGAAAAACATGTTTTTCATATACCAGAAATGTTTGAAGCTACTGACTGAATGAAAGGAGCTGGCATCTCACTCTCTTTGAATCTTCTTTATCATGCTAGGATTAACAGGAAAAAGCTAAAAATTTCAGAATTGCACCGTGCAATGTGGAGATATTACTGTTTGTGCATTTACAATATTCATTGATTTTTGCCATTGAAAAACATGTTTTTCATATACCAGAAATGTTTGAAGCTACTGACTGAATGAAAGGAGCTGGCATCTCACTCTCTTTGAATCTTCTTTATCATGCTAGGATTAGCAGGAAAAAGCAAAAAATTTCAGAATTGCACCTTGCAATGTGGAGATATTACTGTTTGTGCATTTACAATATTCATTGATTTTTGCCATTGAAAAACGTTTTTCATATACCAGAAATGTTTGAAGCTACTGACTGAATGAAAGGAGCTGGCATCTCACTCTCTTTGAATCTTCTTTATCATGCTAGGATTAACAGGAAAAAGCAAAAAATTTCAGAATTGCACCTTGCAATGTGGAGATATTACTGTTTGTGCATTTACAATATTCATTGATTTTTGCCATTGAAAAACATGTTTTTCATATACCAGAAATGTTTGAAGCTACTGACTGAATGAAAGGAGCTGGCATCTCACTCTCTTTGAATCTTCTTTATCATGCTAGGATTAACAGGAAAAAGCTAAAAATTTCAGAATTGCACCGTGCAATGTGGAGATATTACTGTTTGTGCATTTACAATATTCATTGATTTTTGCCATTGAAAAACATGTTTTTCATATACCAGAAATGATTGAAGCTACTGACTGAATGAAAGGAGCTGGCATCTCACTCTCTTTGAATCTTCTTTATCATGCTAGGATTAGCAGGAAAAAGCAAAAAATTTCAGAATTGCACCTTGCAATGTGGAGATATTACTGTTTGTGCATTTACAATATTCATTGATTTTTGCCATTGAAAAACATGTTTTTCATATACCAGAAATGTTTGAAGCTACTGACTGAATGAAAGGAGCTGGCATCTCACTCTCTTTGAATCTTCTTTATCATGCTAGGATTAACAGGAAAAAGCAAAAAATTTCAGAATTGCACCTTGCAATGTGGAGATATTACTGTTTGTGCATTTACAATATTCATTGATTTTTGCCATTGAAAAACATGTTTTTCATATACCAGAAATGTTTGAAGCTACTGACTGAATGAAAGGAGCTGGCATCTCACTCTCTTTGAATCTTCTTTATCATGCTAGGATTAACAGGAAAAAGCTAAAAATTTCAGAATTGCACCGTGCAATGTGGAGATATTACTGTTTGTGCATTTACAATATTCATTGATTTTTGCCATTGAAAAACATGTTTTTCATATACCAGAAATGTTTGAAGCTACTGACTGAATGAAAGGAGCTGGCATCTCACTCTCTTTGAATCTTCTTTATCATGCTAGGATTAGCAGGAAAAAGCAAAAAATTTCAGAATTGCACCTTGCAATGTGGAGATATTACTGTTTGTGCATTTACAATATTCATTGATTTTTGCCATTGAAAAACATGTTTTTCATATACCAGAAATGTTTGAAGCTACTGACTGAATGAAAGGAGCTGGCATCTCACTCTCTTTGAATCTTCTTTATCATGCTAGGATTAACAGGAAAAAGCTAAAAATTTCAGAATTGCACCGTGCAATGTGGAGATATTACTGTTTGTGCATTTACAATATTCATTGATTTTTGCCATTGAAAAACATGTTTTTCATATACCAGAAATGATTGAAGCTACTGACTGAATGAAAGGAGCTGGCATCTCACTCTCTTTGAATCTTCTTTATCATGCTAGGATTAGCAGGAAAAAGCAAAAAATTTCAGAATTGCACCTTGCAATGTGGAGATATTACTGTTTGTGCATTTACAATATTCATTGATTTTTGCCATTGAAAAACATGTTTTTCATATACCAGAAATGTTTGAAGCTACTGACTGAATGAAAGGAGCTGGCATCTCACTCTCTTTGAATCTTCTTTATCATGCTAGGATTAACAGGAAAAAGCTAAAAATTTCAGAATTGCACCGTGCAATGTGGAGATATTACTGTTTGTGCATTTACAATATTCATTGATTTTTGCCATTGAAAAACATGTTTTTCATATACCAGAAATGTTTGAAGCTACTGACTGAATGAAAGGAGCTGGCATCTCACTCTCTTTGAATCTTCTTTATCATGCTAGGATTAGCAGGAAAAAGCAAAAAATTTCAGAATTGCACCTTGCAATGTGGAGATATTACTGTTTGTGCATTTACAATATTCATTGATTTTTGCCATTGAAAAACGTTTTTCATATACCAGAAATGTTTGAAGCTACTGACTGAATGAAAGGAGCTGGCATCTCACTCTCTTTGAATCTTCTTTATCATGCTAGGATTAACAGGAAAAAGCAAAAAATTTCAGAATTGCACCTTGCAATGTGGAGATATTACTGTTTGTGCATTTACAATATTCATTGATTTTTGCCATTGAAAAACATGTTTTTCATATACCAGAAATGTTTGAAGCTACTGACTGAATGAAAGGAGCTGGCATCTCACTCTCTTTGAATCTTCTTTATCATGCTAGGATTAACAGGAAAAAGCTAAAAATTTCAGAATTGCACCGTGCAATGTGGAGATATTACTGTTTGTGCATTTACAATATTCATTGATTTTTGCCATTGAAAAACATGTTTTTCATATACCAGAAATGATTGAAGCTACTGACTGAATGAAAGGAGCTGGCATCTCACTCTCTTTGAATCTTCTTTATCATGCTAGGATTAGCAGGAAAAAGCAAAAAATTTCAGAATTGCACCTTGCAATGTGGAGATATTACTGTTTGTGCATTTACAATATTCATTGATTTTTGCCATTGAAAAACATGTTTTTCATATACCAGAAATGTTTGAAGCTACTGACTGAATGAAAGGAGCTGGCATCTCACTCTCTTTGAATCTTCTTTATCATGCTAGGATTAACAGGAAAAAGCAAAAAATTTCAGAATTGCACCTTGCAATGTGGAGATATTACTGTTTGTGCATTTACAATATTCATTGATTTTTGCCATTGAAAAACATGTTTTTCATATACCAGAAATGTTTGAAGCTACTGACTGAATGAAAGGAGCTGGCATCTCACTCTCTTTGAATCTTCTTTATCATGCTAGGATTAACAGGAAAAAGCTAAAAATTTCAGAATTGCACCGTGCAATGTGGAGATATTACTGTTTGTGCATTTACAATATTCATTGATTTTTGCCATTGAAAAACATGTTTTTC
This sequence comes from Phyllobates terribilis, assembly GCF_046119375.1. Lineage (NCBI taxonomy): Eukaryota > Metazoa > Chordata > Amphibia > Anura > Dendrobatidae > Phyllobates > Phyllobates terribilis. The sequence continues at coordinate 39,946 of NW_027366576.1, read as the reverse complement.
ATATACCAGAAATGTTTGAAGCTACTGACTGAATGAAAGGAGCTGGCATCTCACTCTCTTTGAATCTTCTTTATCATGCTAGGATTAGCAGGAAAAAGCAAAAAATTTCAGAATTGCACCTTGCAATGTGGAGATATTACTGTTTGTGCATTTACAATATTCATTGATTTTTGCCATTGAAAAACATGTTTTTCATATACCAGAAATGTTTGAAGCTACTGACTGAATGAAAGGAGCTGGCATCTCACTCTCTTTGAATCTTCTTTATCATGCTAGGATTAACAGGAAAAAGCAAAAAATTTCAGAATTGCACCTTGCAATGTGGAGATATTACTGTTTGTGCATTTACAATATTCATTGATTTTTGCCATTGAAAAACATGTTTTTCATATACCAGAAATGTTTGAAGCTACTGACTGAATGAAAGGAGCTGGCATCTCACTCTCTTTGAATCTTCTTTATCATGCTAGGATTAGCAGGAAAAAGCAAAAAATTTCAGAATTGCACCTTGCAATGTGGAGATATTACTGTTTGTGCATTTACAATATTCATTGATTTTTGCCATTGAAAAACATGTTTTTCATATACCAGAAATGTTTGAAGCTACTGACTGAATGAAAGGAGCTGGCATCTCACTCTCTTTGAATCTTCTTTATCATGCTAGGATTAACAGGAAAAAGCAAAAAATTTCAGAATTGCACCTTGCAATGTGGAGATATTACTGTTTGTGCATTTACAATATTCATTGATTTTTGCCATTGAAAAACATGTTTTTCATATACCAGAAATGTTTGAAGCTACTGACTGAATGAAAGGAGCTGGCATCTCACTCTCTTTGAATCTTCTTTATCATGCTAGGATTAACAGGAAAAAGCTAAAAATTTCAGAATTGCACCGTGCAATGTGGAGATATTACTGTTTGTGCATTTACAATATTCATTGATTTTTGCCATTGAAAAACATGTTTTTCATATACCAGAAATGTTTGAAGCTACTGACTGAATGAAAGGAGCTGGCATCTCACTCTCTTTGAATCTTCTTTATCATGCTAGGATTAGCAGGAAAAAGCAAAAAATTTCAGAATTGCACCTTGCAATGTGGAGATATTACTGTTTGTGCATTTACAATATTCATTGATTTTTGCCATTGAAAAACATGTTTTTCATATACCAGAAATGTTTGAAGCTACTGACTGAATGAAAGGAGCTGGCATCTCACTCTCTTTGAATCTTCTTTATCATGCTAGGATTAACAGGAAAAAGCAAAAAATTTCAGAATTGCACCTTGCAATGTGGAGATATTACTGTTTGTGCATTTACAATATTCATTGATTTTTGCCATTGAAAAACATGTTTTTCATATACCAGAAATGTTTGAAGCTACTGACTGAATGAAAGGAGCTGGCATCTCACTCTCTTTGAATCTTCTTTATCATGCTAGGATTAACAGGAAAAAGCTAAAAATTTCAGAATTGCACCTTGCAATGTGGAGATATTACTGTTTGTGCATTTACAATATTCATTGATTTTTGCCATTGAAAAACATGTTTTTCATATACCAGAAATGTTTGAAGCTACTGACTGAATGAAAGGAGCTGGCATCTCACTCTCTTTGAATCTTCTTTATCATGCTAGGATTAACAGGAAAAAGCTAAAAATTTCAGAATTGCACCGTGCAATGTGGAGATATTACTGTTTGTGCATTTACAATATTCATTGATTTTTGCCATTGAAAAACATGTTTTTCATATACCAGAAATGTTTGAAGCTACTGACTGAATGAAAGGAGCTGGCATCTCACTCTCTTTGAATCTTCTTTATCATGCTAGGATTAGCAGGAAAAAGCAAAAAATTTCAGAATTGCACCTTGCAATGTGGAGATATTACTGTTTGTGCATTTACAATATTCATTGATTTTTGCCATTGAAAAACATGTTTTTCATATACCAGAAATGTTTGAAGCTACTGACTGAATGAAAGGAGCTGGCATCTCACTCTCTTTGAATCTTCTTTATCATGCTAGGATTAACAGGAAAAAGCTAAAAATTTCAGAATTGCACCGTGCAATGTGGAGATATTACTGTTTGTGCATTTACAATATTCATTGATTTTTGCCATTGAAAAACATGTTTTTCATATACCAGAAATGTTTGAAGCTACTGACTGAATGAAAGGAGCTGGCATCTCACTCTCTTTGAATCTTCTTTATCATGCTAGGATTAGCAGGAAAAAGCAAAAAATTTCAGAATTGCACCTTGCAATGTGGAGATATTACTGTTTGTGCATTTACAATATTCATTGATTTTTGCCATTGAAAAACGTTTTTCATATACCAGAAATGTTTGAAGCTACTGACTGAATGAAAGGAGCTGGCATCTCACTCTCTTTGAATCTTCTTTATCATGCTAGGATTAACAGGAAAAAGCTAAAAATTTCAGAATTGCACCGTGCAATGTGGAGATATTACTGTTTGTGCATTTACAATATTCATTGATTTTTGCCATTGAAAAACATGTTTTTCATATACCAGAAATGTTTGAAGCTACTGACTGAATGAAAGGAGCTGGCATCTCACTCTCTTTGAATCTTCTTTATCATGCTAGGATTAACAGGAAAAAGCAAAAAATTTCAGAATTGCACCTTGCAATGCGGAGAAATTACAGTTTGTGCATTTACAATATTCATTGATTTTTGCCATTGAAAAACATCCAGAAATGATTGAAGCTACTGACTGAATGAAAGGAGCTGGCATCTCACTCTCTTTGAATCTTCTTTATCATGCTAAGAGGAGCAGGAAAAAGCAAAAAATTTCAGAATTGCACCTTGCAATGCGGAGAAATTACTGTTTGTGCATTTACAATATTCATTGATTTTTGCCATTGAAAAACATCATGTTATTCATATACCAGAAATGTTTGAAGCTACTGACTGAATGAAAGGAGCTGGCATCTCACTCTCTTTGAATCTTCTTTATCATGCTAAGAGGAGCAGGAAAAAGCAAAAAATTTCAGAATTGCACCTTGCAATGTGGAGAAATTACTGTTTGTGCATTTACAATATTCATTGATTTTTACCATTGAAAAACGTCCAGAAATGATTGAAGCTACTGACTGAATGAAAGTAGCTGGCATCTCACTCTCTTTGAATCTTCTTTATCATGCTAAGAGGAGCAGGAAAAAGCAAAAAATTTCAGACTTGCACCTTGCAATGCGGAGAAATTACTGTTTGTGCATTTACAATATTCATTGATTTTTGCCATTGAAAAACATTATGTTATTCATATACCAGAAATGTTTGAAGCTACTGACTGAAAGTAGCTGGCATCTCACTCTCTTTGAATCTTCTTTATCATGCTAAGAGGAGCAGGAAAAATCAAAAAATTTCAGAATTGCACCTTGCAATGCGGAGAAATTACTGTTTGTGCATTTACAATATTCATTGATTTTTGCCATTGAAAAACGTCCAGAAATGATTGAAGCTACTGACTGAATGAAAGGAGCTGGCATCTCACTCTCTTTGAATCTTCTTTATCATGCTAAGAGGAGCAGGAAAAAGCAAAAAATTTCAGAATTGCACCTTGCAATGCGGAGAAATTACTGTTTGTGCATTTACAATATTCATTGATTTTTGCCATTGAAAAACATCATGTTATTCATATACCAGAAATGATTGAAGATACTGACTGAATGAAAGGAGCTGGCATCTCACTCTCTTTGAATCTTCTTTATCATGCTAGGATTAGCAGGAAAAAGCAAAAAATTTCAGAATTGCACCTTGCAATGTGGAGATATTACTGTTTGTGCATTTACAATATTCATTGATTTTTGCCATTGAAAAACATGTTTTTCATATACCAGAAATGTTTGAAGCTACTGACTGAATGAAAGGAGCTGGCATCTCACTCTCTTTGAATCTTCTTTATCATGCTAGGATTAACAGGAAAAAGCTAAAAATTTCAGAATTGCACCGTGCAATGTGGAGATATTACTGTTTGTGCATTTACAATATTCATTGATTTTTGCCATTGAAAAACATGTTTTTCATATACCAGAAATGTTTGAAGCTACTGACTGAATGAAAGGAGCTGGCATCTCACTCTCTTTGAATCTTCTTTATCATGCTAGGATTAGCAGGAAAAAGCAAAAAATTTCAGAATTGCACCTTGCAATGTGGAGATATTACTGTTTGTGCATTTACAATATTCATTGATTTTTGCCATTGAAAAACGTTTTTCATATACCAGAAATGTTTGAAGCTACTGACTGAATGAAAGGAGCTGGCATCTCACTCTCTTTGAATCTTCTTTATCATGCTAGGATTAACAGGAAAAAGCAAAAAATTTCAGAATTGCACCTTGCAATGTGGAGATATTACTGTTTGTGCATTTACAATATTCATTGATTTTTGCCATTGAAAAACATGTTTTTCATATACCAGAAATGTTTGAAGCTACTGACTGAATGAAAGGAGCTGGCATCTCACTCTCTTTGAATCTTCTTTATCATGCTAGGATTAACAGGAAAAAGCTAAAAATTTCAGAATTGCACCGTGCAATGTGGAGATATTACTGTTTGTGCATTTACAATATTCATTGATTTTTGCCATTGAAAAACATGTTTTTCATATACCAGAAATGATTGAAGCTACTGACTGAATGAAAGGAGCTGGCATCTCACTCTCTTTGAATCTTCTTTATCATGCTAGGATTAGCAGGAAAAAGCAAAAAATTTCAGAATTGCACCTTGCAATGTGGAGATATTACTGTTTGTGCATTTACAATATTCATTGATTTTTGCCATTGAAAAACATGTTTTTCATATACCAGAAATGTTTGAAGCTACTGACTGAATGAAAGGAGCTGGCATCTCACTCTCTTTGAATCTTCTTTATCATGCTAGGATTAACAGGAAAAAGCAAAAAATTTCAGAATTGCACCTTGCAATGTGGAGATATTACTGTTTGTGCATTTACAATATTCATTGATTTTTGCCATTGAAAAACATGTTTTTCATATACCAGAAATGTTTGAAGCTACTGACTGAATGAAAGGAGCTGGCATCTCACTCTCTTTGAATCTTCTTTATCATGCTAGGATTAACAGGAAAAAGCTAAAAATTTCAGAATTGCACCGTGCAATGTGGAGATATTACTGTTTGTGCATTTACAATATTCATTGATTTTTGCCATTGAAAAACATGTTTTTCATATACCAGAAATGTTTGAAGCTACTGACTGAATGAAAGGAGCTGGCATCTCACTCTCTTTGAATCTTCTTTATCATGCTAGGATTAGCAGGAAAAAGCAAAAAATTTCAGAATTGCACCTTGCAATGTGGAGATATTACTGTTTGTGCATTTACAATATTCATTGATTTTTGCCATTGAAAAACATGTTTTTCATATACCAGAAATGTTTGAAGCTACTGACTGAATGAAAGGAGCTGGCATCTCACTCTCTTTGAATCTTCTTTATCATGCTAGGATTAACAGGAAAAAGCAAAAAATTTCAGAATTGCACCTTGCAATGTGGAGATATTACTGTTTGTGCATTTACAATATTCATTGATTTTTGCCATTGAAAAACATGTTTTTCATATACCAGAAATGTTTGAAGCTACTGACTGAATGAAAGGAGCTGGCATCTCACTCTCTTTGAATCTTCTTTATCATGCTAGGATTAGCAGGAAAAAGCAAAAAATTTCAGAATTGCACCTTGCAATGTGGAGATATTACTGTTTGTGCATTTACAATATTCATTGATTTTTGCCATTGAAAAACATGTTTTTCATATACCAGAAATGTTTGAAGCTACTGACTGAATGAAAGGAGCTGGCATCTCACTCTCTTTGAATCTTCTTTATCATGCTAGGATTAACAGGAAAAAGCAAAAAATTTCAGAATTGCACCTTGCAATGTGGAGATATTACTGTTTGTGCATTTACAATATTCATTGATTTTTGCCATTGAAAAACATGTTTTTCATATACCAGAAATGTTTGAAGCTACTGACTGAATGAAAGGAGCTGGCATCTCACTCTCTTTGAATCTTCTTTATCATGCTAGGATTAACAGGAAAAAGCTAAAAATTTCAGAATTGCACCGTGCAATGTGGAGATATTACTGTTTGTGCATTTACAATATTCATTGATTTTTGCCATTGAAAAACATGTTTTTCATATACCAGAAATGTTTGAAGCTACTGACTGAATGAAAGGAGCTGGCATCTCACTCTCTTTGAATCTTCTTTATCATGCTAGGATTAGCAGGAAAAAGCAAAAAATTTCAGAATTGCACCTTGCAATGTGGAGATATTACTGTTTGTGCATTTACAATATTCATTGATTTTTGCCATTGAAAAACATGTTTTTCATATACCAGAAATGTTTGAAGCTACTGACTGAATGAAAGGAGCTGGCATCTCACTCTCTTTGAATCTTCTTTATCATGCTAGGATTAACAGGAAAAAGCAAAAAATTTCAGAATTGCACCTTGCAATGTGGAGATATTACTGTTTGTGCATTTACAATATTCATTGATTTTTGCCATTGAAAAACATGTTTTTCATATACCAGAAATGTTTGAAGCTACTGACTGAATGAAAGGAGCTGGCATCTCACTCTCTTTGAATCTTCTTTATCATGCTAGGATTAACAGGAAAAAGCTAAAAATTTCAGAATTGCACCTTGCAATGTGGAGATATTACTGTTTGTGCATTTACAATATTCATTGATTTTTGCCATTGAAAAACATGTTTTTCATATACCAGAAATGTTTGAAGCTACTGACTGAATGAAAGGAGCTGGCATCTCACTCTCTTTGAATCTTCTTTATCATGCTAGGATTAACAGGAAAAAGCTAAAAATTTCAGAATTGCACCGTGCAATGTGGAGATATTACTGTTTGTGCATTTACAATATTCATTGATTTTTGCCATTGAAAAACATGTTTTTCATATACCAGAAATGTTTGAAGCTACTGACTGAATGAAAGGAGCTGGCATCTCACTCTCTTTGAATCTTCTTTATCATGCTAGGATTAGCAGGAAAAAGCAAAAAATTTCAGAATTGCACCTTGCAATGTGGAGATATTACTGTTTGTGCATTTACAATATTCATTGATTTTTGCCATTGAAAAACATGTTTTTCATATACCAGAAATGTTTGAAGCTACTGACTGAATGAAAGGAGCTGGCATCTCACTCTCTTTGAATCTTCTTTATCATGCTAGGATTAACAGGAAAAAGCTAAAAATTTCAGAATTGCACCGTGCAATGTGGAGATATTACTGTTTGTGCATTTACAATATTCATTGATTTTTGCCATTGAAAAACATGTTTTTCATATACCAGAAATGTTTGAAGCTACTGACTGAATGAAAGGAGCTGGCATCTCACTCTCTTTGAATCTTCTTTATCATGCTAGGATTAGCAGGAAAAAGCAAAAAATTTCAGAATTGCACCTTGCAATGTGGAGATATTACTGTTTGTGCATTTACAATATTCATTGATTTTTGCCATTGAAAAACGTTTTTCATATACCAGAAATGTTTGAAGCTACTGACTGAATGAAAGGAGCTGGCATCTCACTCTCTTTGAATCTTCTTTATCATGCTAGGATTAACAGGAAAAAGCTAAAAATTTCAGAATTGCACCGTGCAATGTGGAGATATTACTGTTTGTGCATTTACAATATTCATTGATTTTTGCCATTGAAAAACATGTTTTTCATATACCAGAAATGTTTGAAGCTACTGACTGAATGAAAGGAGCTGGCATCTCACTCTCTTTGAATCTTCTTTATCATGCTAGGATTAACAGGAAAAAGCAAAAAATTTCAGAATTGCACCTTGCAATGCGGAGAAATTACAGTTTGTGCATTTACAATATTCATTGATTTTTGCCATTGAAAAACATCCAGAAATGATTGAAGCTACTGACTGAATGAAAGGAGCTGGCATCTCACTCTCTTTGAATCTTCTTTATCATGCTAAGAGGAGCAGGAAAAAGCAAAAAATTTCAGAATTGCACCTTGCAATGCGGAGAAATTACTGTTTGTGCATTTACAATATTCATTGATTTTTGCCATTGAAAAACATCATGTTATTCATATACCAGAAATGTTTGAAGCTACTGACTGAATGAAAGGAGCTGGCATCTCACTCTCTTTGAATCTTTCTTTATCATGCTAAGAGGAGCAGGAAAAAGCAAAAAATTTCAGAATTGCACCTTGCAATGTGGAGAAATTACTGTTTGTGCATTTACAATATTCATTGATTTTTACCATTGAAAAACGTCCAGAAATGATTGAAGCTACTGACTGAATGAAAGTAGCTGGCATCTCACTCTCTTTGAATCTTCTTTATCATGCTAAGAGGAGCAGGAAAAAGCAAAAAATTTCAGACTTGCACCTTGCAATGCGGAGAAATTACTGTTTGTGCATTTACAATATTCATTGATTTTTGCCATTGAAAAACATTATGTTATTCATATACCAGAAATGTTTGAAGCTACTGACTGAAAGTAGCTGGCATCTCACTCTCTTTGAATCTTCTTTATCATGCTAAGAGGAGCAGGAAAAATCAAAAAATTTCAGAATTGCACCTTGCAATGCGGAGAAATTACTGTTTGTGCATTTACAATATTCATTGATTTTTGCCATTGAAAAACGTCCAGAAATGATTGAAGCTACTGACTGAATGAAAGGAGCTGGCATCTCACTCTCTTTGAATCTTCTTTATCATGCTAAGAGGAGCAGGAAAAAGCAAAAAATTTCAGAAGTGCACCTTGCAATGCGGAGAAATTACTGTTTGTGCATTTACAATATTCATTGATTTTTGCCATTGAAAAACATCATGTTATTCATATACCAGAAATGATTGAAGATACTGACTGAATGAAAGGAGCTGGCATCTCACTCTCTTTGAATCTTCTTTATCATGCTAGGATTAGCAGGAAAAAGCAAAAAATTTCAGAATTGCACCTTGCAATGTGGAGATATTACTGTTTGTGCATTTACAATATTCATTGATTTTTGCCATTGAAAAACATGTTTTTCATATACCAGAAATGTTTGAAGCTACTGACTGAATGAAAGGAGCTGGCATCTCACTCTCTTTGAATCTTCTTTATCATGCTAGGATTAACAGGAAAAAGCTAAAAATTTCAGAATTGCACCGTGCAATGTGGAGATATTACTGTTTGTGCATTTACAATATTCATTGATTTTTGCCATTGAAAAACATGTTTTTCATATACCAGAAATGTTTGAAGCTACTGACTGAATGAAAGGAGCTGGCATCTCACTCTCTTTGAATCTTCTTTATCATGCTAGGATTAGCAGGAAAAAGCAAAAAATTTCAGAATTGCACCTTGCAATGTGGAGATATTACTGTTTGTGCATTTACAATATTCATTGATTTTTGCCATTGAAAAACGTTTTTCATATACCAGAAATGTTTGAAGCTACTGACTGAATGAAAGGAGCTGGCATCTCACTCTCTTTGAATCTTCTTTATCATGCTAGGATTAACAGGAAAAAGCAAAAAATTTCAGAATTGCACCTTGCAATGTGGAGATATTACTGTTTGTGCATTTACAATATTCATTGATTTTTGCCATTGAAAAACATGTTTTTCATATACCAGAAATGTTTGAAGCTACTGACTGAATGAAAGGAGCTGGCATCTCACTCTCTTTGAATCTTCTTTATCATGCTAGGATTAACAGGAAAAAGCTAAAAATTTCAGAATTGCACCGTGCAATGTGGAGATATTACTGTTTGTGCATTTACAATATTCATTGATTTTTGCCATTGAAAAACATGTTTTTCATATACCAGAAATGATTGAAGCTACTGACTGAATGAAAGGAGCTGGCATCTCACTCTCTTTGAATCTTCTTTATCATGCTAGGATTAGCAGGAAAAAGCAAAAAATTTCAGAATTGCACCTTGCAATGTGGAGATATTACTGTTTGTGCATTTACAATATTCATTGATTTTTGCCATTGAAAAACATGTTTTTCATATACCAGAAATGTTTGAAGCTACTGACTGAATGAAAGGAGCTGGCATCTCACTCTCTTTGAATCTTCTTTATCATGCTAGGATTAACAGGAAAAAGCAAAAAATTTCAGAATTGCACCTTGCAATGTGGAGATATTACTGTTTGTGCATTTACAATATTCATTGATTTTTGCCATTGAAAAACATGTTTTTCATATACCAGAAATGTTTGAAGCTACTGACTGAATGAAAGGAGCTGGCATCTCACTCTCTTTGAATCTTCTTTATCATGCTAGGATTAACAGGAAAAAGCTAAAAATTTCAGAATTGCACCGTGCAATGTGGAGATATTACTGTTTGTGCATTTACAATATTCATTGATTTTTGCCATTGAAAAACATGTTTTTCATATACCAGAAATGTTTGAAGCTACTGACTGAATGAAAGGAGCTGGCATCTCACTCTCTTTGAATCTTCTTTATCATGCTAGGATTAGCAGGAAAAAGCAAAAAATTTCAGAATTGCACCTTGCAATGTGGAGATATTACTGTTTGTGCATTTACAATATTCATTGATTTTTGCCATTGAAAAACATGTTTTTCATATACCAGAAATGTTTGAAGCTACTGACTGAATGAAAGGAGCTGGCATCTCACTCTCTTTGAATCTTCTTTATCATGCTAGGATTAACAGGAAAAAGCAAAAAATTTCAGAATTGCACCTTGCAATGTGGAGATATTACTGTTTGTGCATTTACAATATTCATTGATTTTTGCCATTGAAAAACATGTTTTTCATATACCAGAAATGTTTGAAGCTACTGACTGAATGAAAGGAGCTGGCATCTCACTCTCTTTGAATCTTCTTTATCATGCTAGGATTAGCAGGAAAAAGCAAAAAATTTCAGAATTGCACCTTGCAATGTGGAGATATTACTGTTTGTGCATTTACAATATTCATTGATTTTTGCCATTGAAAAACATGTTTTTCATATACCAGAAATGTTTGAAGCTACTGACTGAATGAAAGGAGCTGGCATCTCACTCTCTTTGAATCTTCTTTATCATGCTAGGATTAACAGGAAAAAGCAAAAAATTTCAGAATTGCACCTTGCAATGTGGAGATATTACTGTTTGTGCATTTACAATATTCATTGATTTTTGCCATTGAAAAACATGTTTTTCATATACCAGAAATGTTTGAAGCTACTGACTGAATGAAAGGAGCTGGCATCTCACTCTCTTTGAATCTTCTTTATCATGCTAGGATTAACAGGAAAAAGCTAAAAATTTCAGAATTGCACCGTGCAATGTGGAGATATTACTGTTTGTGCATTTACAATATTCATTGATTTTTGCCATTGAAAAACATGTTTTTCATATACCAGAAATGTTTGAAGCTACTGACTGAATGAAAGGAGCTGGCATCTCACTCTCTTTGAAACTTCTTTATCATGCTAGGATTAGCAGGAAAAAGCAAAAAATTTCAGAATTGCACCTTGCAATGTGGAGATATTACTGTTTGTGCATTTACAATATTCATTGATTTTTGCCATTGAAAAACATGTTTTTCATATACCAGAAATGTTTGAAGCTACTGACTGAATGAAAGGAGCTGGCATCTCACTCTCTTTGAATCTTCTTTATCATGCTAGGATTAACAGGAAAAAGCAAAACATTTCAGAATTGCACCTTGCAATGTGGAGATATTACTGTTTGTGCATTTACAATATTCATTGATTTTTGCCATTGAAAAACATGTTTTTCATATACCAGAAATGTTTGAAGCTACTGACTGAATGAAAGGAGCTGGCATCTCACTCTCTTTGAATCTTCTTTATCATGCTAGGATTAACAGGAAAAAGCTAAAAATTTCAGAATTGCACCTTGCAATGTGGAGATATTACTGTTTGTGCATTTACAATATTCATTGATTTTTGCCATTGAAAAACATGTTTTTCATATACCAGAAATGTTTGAAGCTACTGACTGAATGAAAGGAGCTGGCATCTCACTCTCTTTGAATCTTCTTTATCATGCTAGGATTAACAGGAAAAAGCTAAAAATTTCAGAATTGCACCGTGCAATGTGGAGATATTACTGTTTGTGCATTTACAATATTCATTGATTTTTGCCATTGAAAAACATGTTTTTCATATACCAGAAATGTTTGAAGCTACTGACTGAATGAAAGGAGCTGGCATCTCACTCTCTTTGAATCTTCTTTATCATGCTAGGATTAGCAGGAAAAAGCAAAAAATTTCAGAATTGCACCTTGCAATGTGGAGATATTACTGTTTGTGCATTTACAATATTCATTGATTTTTGCCATTGAAAAACATGTTTTTCATATACCAGAAATGTTTGAAGCTACTGACTGAATGAAAGGAGCTGGCATCTCACTCTCTTTGAATCTTCTTTATCATGCTAGGATTAACAGGAAAAAGCTAAAAATTTCAGAATTGCACCGTGCAATGTGGAGATATTACTGTTTGTGCATTTACAATATTCATTGATTTTTGCCATTGAAAAACATGTTTTTCATATACCAGAAATGTTTGAAGCTACTGACTGAATGAAAGGAGCTGGCATCTCACTCTCTTTGAATCTTCTTTATCATGCTAGGATTAGCAGGAAAAAGCAAAAAATTTCAGAATTGCACCTTGCAATGTGGAGATATTACTGTTTGTGCATTTACAATATTCATTGATTTTTGCCATTGAAAAACATGTTTTTCATATACCAGAAATGTTTGAAGCTACTGACTGAATGAAAGGAGCTGGCATCTCACTCTCTTTGAATCTTCTTTATCATGCTAGGATTAACAGGAAAAAGCTAAAAATTTCAGAATTGCACCGTGCAATGTGGAGATATTACTGTTTGTGCATTTACAATATTCATTGATTTTTGCCATTGAAAAACATGTTTTTCATATACCAGAAATGTTTGAAGCTACTGACTGAATGAAAGGAGCTGGCATCTCACTCTCTTTGAATCTTCTTTATCATGCTAGGATTAGCAGGAAAAAGCAAAAAATTTCAGAATTGCACCTTGCAATGTGGAGATATTACTGTTTGTGCATTTACAATATTCATTGATTTTTGCCATTGAAAAACATGTTTTTCATATACCAGAAATGTTTGAAGCTACTGACTGAATGAAAGTAGCTGGCATCTCACTCTCTTTGAATCTTCTTTATCATGCTAGGATTAACAGGAAAAAGCTAAAAATTTCAGAATTGCACCGTGCAATGTGGAGATATTACTGTTTGTGCATTTACAATATTCATTGATTTTTGCCATTGAAAAACATGTTTTTCATATACCAGAAATGTTTGAAGCTACTGACTGAATGAAAGGAGCTGGCATCTCACTCTCTTTGAATCTTCTTTATCATGCTAGGATTAGCAGGAAAAAGCAAAAAATTTCAGAATTGCACCTTGCAATGTGGAGATATTACTGTTTGTGCATTTACAATATTCATTGATTTTTGCCATTGAAAAACGTTTTTCATATACCAGAAATGTTTGAAGCTACTGACTGAATGAAAGGAGCTGGCATCTCACTCTCTTTGAATCTTCTTTATCATGCTAGGATTAACAGTAAAAAGCAAAAAATTTCAGAATTGCACCTTGCAATGTGGAGATATTACTGTTTGTGCATTTACAATATTCATTGATTTTTGCCATTGAAAAACATGTTTTTCATATACCAGAAATGTTTGAAGCTACTGACTGAATGAAAGGAGCTGGCATCTCACTCTCTTTGAATCTTCTTTATCATGCTAGGATTAACAGGAAAAAGCTAAAAATTTCAGAATTGCACCGTGCAATGTGGAGATATTACTGTTTGTGCATTTACAATATTCATTGATTTTTGCCATTGAAAAACATGTTTTTCATATACCAGAAATGTTTGAAGCTACTGACTGAATGAAAGGAGCTGGCATCTCACTCTCTTTGAATCTTCTTTATCATGCTAGGATTAACAGGAAAAAGCAAAAAATTTCAGAATTGCACCTTGCAATGTGGAGATATTACTGTTTGTGCATTTACAATATTCATTGATTTTTGCCATTGAAAAACATGTTTTTCATATACCAGAAATGTTTGAAGCTACTGACTGAATGAAAGGAGCTGGCATCTCACTCTCTTTGAATCTTCTTTATCATGCTAGGATTAACAGGAAAAAGCTAAAAATTTCAGAATTGCACCGTGCAATGTGGAGATATTACTGTTTGTGCATTTACAATATTCATTGATTTTTGCCATTGAAAAACATGTTTTTCATATACCAGAAATGTTTGAAGCTACTGACTGAATGAAAGGAGCTGGCATCTCACTCTCTTTGAATCTTCTTTATCATGCTAGGATTAGCAGGAAAAAGCAAAAAATTTCAGAATTGCACCTTGCAATGTGGAGATATTACTGTTTGTGCATTTACAATATTCATTGATTTTTGCCATTGAAAAACATGTTTTTCATATACCAGAAATGTTTGAAGCTACTGACTGAATGAAAGGAGCTGGCATCTCACTCTCTTTGAATCTTCTTTATCATGCTAGGATTAACAGGAAAAAGCAAAAAATTTCAGAATTGCACCTTGCAATGTGGAGATATTACTGTTTGTGCATTTACAATATTCATTGATTTTTGCCATTGAAAAACATGTTTTTCATATACCAGAAATGTTTGAAGCTACTGACTGAATGAAAGGAGCTGGCATCTCACTCTCTTTGAATCTTCTTTATCATGCTAGGATTAACAGGAAAAAGCTAAAAATTTCAGAATTGCACCTTGCAATGTGGAGATATTACTGTTTGTGCATTTACAATATTCATTGATTTTTGCCATTGAAAAACATGTTTTTCATATACCAGAAATGTTTGAAGCTACTGACTGAATGAAAGGAGCTGGCATCTCACTCTCTTTGAATCTTCTTTATCATGCTAGGATTAACAGGAAAAAGCTAAAAATTTCAGAATTGCACCGTGCAATGTGGAGATATTACTGTTTGTGCATTTACAATATTCATTGATTTTTGCCATTGAAAAACATGTTTTTCATATACCAGAAATGTTTGAAGCTACTGACTGAATGAAAGGAGCTGGCATCTCACTCTCTTTGAATCTTCTTTATCATGCTAGGATTAGCAGGAAAAAGCAAAAAATTTCAGAATTGCACCTTGCAATGTGGAGATATTACTGTTTGTGCATTTACAATATTCATTGATTTTTGCCATTGAAAAACATGTTTTTCATATACCAGAAATGTTTGAAGCTACTGACTGAATGAAAGGAGCTGGCATCTCACTCTCTTTGAATCTTCTTTATCATGCTAGGATTAACAGGAAAAAGCTAAAAATTTCAGAATTGCACCGTGCAATGTGGAGATATTACTGTTTGTGCATTTACAATATTCATTGATTTTTGCCATTGAAAAACGTTTTTCATATACCAGAAATGTTTGAAGCTACTGACTGAATGAAAGGAGCTGGCATCTCACTCTCTTTGAATCTTCTTTATCATGCTAGGATTAGCAGGAAAAAGCAAAAAATTTCAGAATTGCACCTTGCAATGTGGAGATATTACTGTTTGTGCATTTACAATATTCATTGATTTTTGCCATTGAAAAACATGTTTTTCATATACCAGAAATGTTTGAAGCTACTGACTGAATGAAAGGAGCTGGCATCTCACTCTCTTTGAATCTTCTTTATCATGCTAGGATTAACAGGAAAAAGCTAAAAATTTCAGAATTGCACCGTGCAATGTGGAGATATTACTGTTTGTGCATTTACAATATTCATTGATTTTTGCCATTGAAAAACATGTTTTTCATATACCAGAAATGTTTGAAGCTACTGACTGAATGAAAGGAGCTGGCATCTCACTCTCTTTGAATCTTCTTTATCATGCTAGGATTAGCAGGAAAAAGCAAAAAATTTCAGAATTGCACCTTGCAATGTGGAGATATTACTGTTTGTGCATTTACAATATTCATTGATTTTTGCCATTGAAAAACATGTTTTTCATATACCAGAAATGTTTGAAGCTACTGACTGAATGAAAGGAGCTGGCATCTCACTCTCTTTGAATCTTCTTTATCATGCTAGGATTAACAGGAAAAAGCTAAAAATTTCAGAATTGCACCGTGCAATGTGGAGATATTACT
Organism: Phyllobates terribilis; assembly: GCF_046119375.1. Classification (NCBI taxonomy): domain Eukaryota; kingdom Metazoa; phylum Chordata; class Amphibia; order Anura; family Dendrobatidae; genus Phyllobates; species Phyllobates terribilis. The sequence goes on along the minus strand of NW_027366576.1, from coordinate 23,776 downwards.
GTTTGTGCATTTACAATATTCATTGATTTTTGCCATTGAAAAACATGTTTTTCATATACCAGAAATGTTTGAAGCTACTGACTGAATGAAAGGAGCTGGCATCTCACTCTCTTTGAATCTTCTTTATCATGCTAGGATTAGCAGGAAAAAGCAAAAAATTTCAGAATTGCACCTTGCAATGTGGAGATATTACTGTTTGTGCATTTACAATATTCATTGATTTTTGCCATTGAAAAACATGTTTTTCATATACCAGAAATGTTTGAAGCTACTGACTGAATGAAAGTAGCTGGCATCTCACTCTCTTTGAATCTTCTTTATCATGCTAGGATTAACAGGAAAAAGCTAAAAATTTCAGAATTGCACCGTGCAATGTGGAGATATTACTGTTTGTGCATTTACAATATTCATTGATTTTTGCCATTGAAAAACATGTTTTTCATATACCAGAAATGTTTGAAGCTACTGACTGAATGAAAGGAGCTGGCATCTCACTCTCTTTGAATCTTCTTTATCATGCTAGGATTAGCAGGAAAAAGCAAAAAATTTCAGAATTGCACCTTGCAATGTGGAGATATTACTGTTTGTGCATTTACAATATTCATTGATTTTTGCCATTGAAAAACGTTTTTCATATACCAGAAATGTTTGAAGCTACTGACTGAATGAAAGGAGCTGGCATCTCACTCTCTTTGAATCTTCTTTATCATGCTAGGATTAACAGGAAAAAGCAAAAAATTTCAGAATTGCACCTTGCAATGTGGAGATATTACTGTTTGTGCATTTACAATATTCATTGATTTTTGCCATTGAAAAACATGTTTTTCATATACCAGAAATGTTTGAAGCTACTGACTGAATGAAAGGAGCTGGCATCTCACTCTCTTTGAATCTTCTTTATCATGCTAGGATTAACAGGAAAAAGCTAAAAATTTCAGAATTGCACCGTGCAATGTGGAGATATTACTGTTTGTGCATTTACAATATTCATTGATTTTTGCCATTGAAAAACATGTTTTTCATATACCAGAAATGATTGAAGCTACTGACTGAATGAAAGGAGCTGGCATCTCACTCTCTTTGAATCTTCTTTATCATGCTAGGATTAGCAGGAAAAAGCAAAAAATTTCAGAATTGCACCTTGCAATGTGGAGATATTACTGTTTGTGCATTTACAATATTCATTGATTTTTGCCATTGAAAAACATGTTTTTCATATACCAGAAATGTTTGAAGCTACTGACTGAATGAAAGGAGCTGGCATCTCACTCTCTTTGAATCTTCTTTATCATGCTAGGATTAACAGGAAAAAGCAAAAAATTTCAGAATTGCACCTTGCAATGTGGAGATATTACTGTTTGTGCATTTACAATATTCATTGATTTTTGCCATTGAAAAACATGTTTTTCATATACCAGAAATGTTTGAAGCTACTGACTGAATGAAAGGAGCTGGCATCTCACTCTCTTTGAATCTTCTTTATCATGCTAGGATTAACAGGAAAAAGCTAAAAATTTCAGAATTGCACCGTGCAATGTGGAGATATTACTGTTTGTGCATTTACAATATTCATTGATTTTTGCCATTGAAAAACATGTTTTTCATATACCAGAAATGTTTGAAGCTACTGACTGAATGAAAGGAGCTGGCATCTCACTCTCTTTGAATCTTCTTTATCATGCTAGGATTAGCAGGAAAAAGCAAAAAATTTCAGAATTGCACCTTGCAATGTGGAGATATTACTGTTTGTGCATTTACAATATTCATTGATTTTTGCCATTGAAAAACATGTTTTTCATATACCAGAAATGTTTGAAGCTACTGACTGAATGAAAGGAGCTGGCATCTCACTCTCTTTGAATCTTCTTTATCATGCTAGGATTAACAGGAAAAAGCAAAAAATTTCAGAATTGCACCTTGCAATGTGGAGATATTACTGTTTGTGCATTTACAATATTCATTGATTTTTGCCATTGAAAAACATGTTTTTCATATACCAGAAATGTTTGAAGCTACTGACTGAATGAAAGGAGCTGGCATCTCACTCTCTTTGAATCTTCTTTATCATGCTAGGATTAACAGGAAAAAGCTAAAAATTTCAGAATTGCACCTTGCAATGTGGAGATATTACTGTTTGTGCATTTACAATATTCATTGATTTTTGCCATTGAAAAACATGTTTTTCATATACCAGAAATGTTTGAAGCTACTGACTGAATGAAAGGAGCTGGCATCTCACTCTCTTTGAATCTTCTTTATCATGCTAGGATTAACAGGAAAAAGCTAAAAATTTCAGAATTGCACCGTGCAATGTGGAGATATTACTGTTTGTGCATTTACAATATTCATTGATTTTTGCCATTGAAAAACATGTTTTTCATATACCAGAAATGTTTGAAGCTACTGACTGAATGAAAGGAGCTGGCATCTCACTCTCTTTGAATCTTCTTTATCATGCTAGGATTAGCAGGAAAAAGCAAAAAATTTCAGAATTGCACCTTGCAATGTGGAGATATTACTGTTTGTGCATTTACAATATTCATTGATTTTTGCCATTGAAAAACATGTTTTTCATATACCAGAAATGTTTGAAGCTACTGACTGAATGAAAGGAGCTGGCATCTCACTCTCTTTGAATCTTCTTTATCATGCTAGGATTAACAGGAAAAAGCTAAAAATTTCAGAATTGCACCGTGCAATGTGGAGATATTACTGTTTGTGCATTTACAATATTCATTGATTTTTGCCATTGAAAAACATGTTTTTCATATACCAGAAATGTTTGAAGCTACTGACTGAATGAAAGGAGCTGGCATCTCACTCTCTTTGAATCTTCTTTATCATGCTAGGATTAGCAGGAAAAAGCAAAAAATTTCAGAATTGCACCTTGCAATGTGGAGATATTACTGTTTGTGCATTTACAATATTCATTGATTTTTGCCATTGAAAAACATGTTTTTCATATACCAGAAATGTTTGAAGCTACTGACTGAATGAAAGTAGCTGGCATCTCACTCTCTTTGAATCTTCTTTATCATGCTAGGATTAACAGGAAAAAGCTAAAAATTTCAGAATTGCACCGTGCAATGTGGAGATATTACTGTTTGTGCATTTACAATATTCATTGATTTTTGCCATTGAAAAACATGTTTTTCATATACCAGAAATGTTTGAAGCTACTGACTGAATGAAAGGAGCTGGCATCTCACTCTCTTTGAATCTTCTTTATCATGCTAGGATTAGCAGGAAAAAGCAAAAAATTTCAGAATTGCACCTTGCAATGTGGAGATATTACTGTTTGTGCATTTACAATATTCATTGATTTTTGCCATTGAAAAACATGTTTTTCATATACCAGAAATGTTTGAAGCTACTGACTGAATGAAAGGAGCTGGCATCTCACTCTCTTTGAATCTTCTTTATCATGCTAGGATTAGCAGGAAAAAGCAAAAAATTTCAGAATTGCACCTTGCAATGTGGAGATATTACTGTTTGTGCATTTACAATATTCATTGATTTTTGCCATTGAAAAACATGTTTTTCATATACCAGAAATGTTTGAAGCTACTGACTGAATGAAAGGAGCTGGCATCTCACTCTCTTTGAATCTTCTTTATCATGCTAGGATTAACAGGAAAAAGCTAAAAATTTCAGAATTGCACCGTGCAATGTGGAGATATTACTGTTTGTGCATTTACAATATTCATTGATTTTTGCCATTGAAAAACATGTTTTTCATATACCAGAAATGTTTGAAGCTACTGACTGAATGAAAGGAGCTGGCATCTCACTCTCTTTGAATCTTCTTTATCATGCTAGGATTAGCAGGAAAAAGCAAAAAATTTCAGAATTGCACCTTGCAATGTGGAGATATTACTGTTTGTGCATTTACAATATTCATTGATTTTTGCCATTGAAAAACATGTTTTTCATATACCAGAAATGTTTGAAGCTACTGACTGAATGAAAGGAGCTGGCATCTCACTCTCTTTGAATCTTCTTTGTCATGCTAGGATTAACAGGAAAAAGCAAAAAATTTCAGAATTGCACCTTGCAATGTGGAGATATTACTGTTTGTGCATTTACAATATTCATTGATTTTTGCCATTGAAAAACATGTTTTTCATATACCAGAAATGTTTGAAGCTACTGACTGAATGAAAGGAGCTGGCATCTCACTCTCTTTGAATCTTCTTTATCATGCTAGGATTAACAGGAAAAAGCTAAAAATTTCAGAATTGCACCGTGCAATGTGGAGATATTACTGTTTGTGCATTTACAATATTCATTGATTTTTGCCATTGAAAAACATGTTTTTCATATACCAGAAATGATTGAAGCTACTGACTGAATGAAAGGAGCTGGCATCTCACTCTCTTTGAATCTTCTTTATCATGCTAGGATTAGCAGGAAAAAGCAAAAAATTTCAGAATTGCACCTTGCAATGTGGAGATATTACTGTTTGTGCATTTACAATATTCATTGATTTTTGCCATTGAAAAACATGTTTTTCATATACCAGAAATGTTTGAAGCTACTGACTGAATGAAAGGAGCTGGCATCTCACTCTCTTTGAATCTTCTTTATCATGCTAGGATTAACAGGAAAAAGCTAAAAATTTCAGAATTGCACCGTGCAATGTGGAGATATTACTGTTTGTGCATTTACAATATTCATTGATTTTTGCCATTGAAAAACATGTTTTTCATATACCAGAAATGATTGAAGCTACTGACTGAATGAAAGGAGCTGGCATCTCACTCTCTTTGAATCTTCTTTATCATGCTAGGATTAGCAGGAAAAAGCAAAAAATTTCAGAATTGCACCTTGCAATGTGGAGATATTACTGTTTGTGCATTTACAATATTCATTGATTTTTGCCATTGAAAAACATGTTTTTCATATACCAGAAATGTTTGAAGCTACTGACTGAATGAAAGGAGCTGGCATCTCACTCTCTTTGAATCTTCTTTATCATGCTAGGATTAACAGGAAAAAGCAAAAAATTTCAGAATTGCACCTTGCAATGCGGAGAAATTACAGTTTGTGCATTTACAATATTCATTGATTTTTGCCATTGAAAAACATCCAGAAATGATTGAAGCTACTGACTGAATGAAAGGAGCTGGCTTCTCACTCTTTGAATCTTCTTTATCATGCTAAGAGGAGCAGGAAAAAGCAAAAAATTTCAGAATTGCACCTTGCAATGCGGAGAAATTACTGTTTGTGCATTTACAATATTCATTGATTTTTGCCATTGAAAAACATCATGTTATTCATATACCAGAAATGTTTGAAGCTACTGACTGAATGAAAGGAGCTGGCATCTCACTCTCTTTGAATCTTCTTTATCATGCTAAGAGGAGCAGGAAAAAGCAAAAAATTTCAGAATTGCACCTTGCAATGTGGAGAAATTACTGTTTGTGCATTTACAATATTCATTGATTTTTACCATTGAAAAACGTCCAGAAATGATTGAAGCTACTGACTGAATGAAAGTAGCTGGCATCTCACTCTCTTTGAATCTTCTTTATCATGCTAAGAGGAGCAGGAAAAAGCAAAAAATTTCAGACTTGCACCTTGCAATGCGGAGAAATTACTGTTTGTGCATTTACAATATTCATTGATTTTTGCCATTGAAAAACATTATGTTATTCATATACCAGAAATGTTTGAAGCTACTGACTGAATGAAAGTAGCTGGCATCTCACTCTCTTTGAATCTTCTTTATCATGCTAAGAGGAGCAGGAAAAATCAAAAAATTTCAGAATTGCACCTTGCAATGCGGAGAAATTACTGTTTGTGCATTTACAATATTCATTGATTTTTGCCATTGAAAAACGTCCAGAAATGATTGAAGCTACTGACTGAATGAAAGGAGCTGGCATCTCACTCTCTTTGAATCTTCTTTATCATGCTAAGAGGAGCAGGAAAAAGCAAAAAATTTCAGAATTGCACCTTGCAATGCGGAGAAATTACTGTTTGTGCATTTACAATATTCATTGATTTTTGCCATTGAAAAACATCATGTTATTCATATACCAGAAATGATTGAAGCTACTGACTGAATGAAAGGAGCTGGCATCTCACTCTCTTTGAATCTTCTTTATCATGCTAGGATTAGCAGGAAAAAGCAAAAAATTTCAGAATTGCACCTTGCAATGTGGAGATATTACTGTTTGTGCATTTACAATATTCATTGATTTTTGCCATTGAAAAACATGTTTTTCATATACCAGAAATGTTTGAAGCTACTGACTGAATGAAAGGAGCTGGCATCTCACTCTCTTTGAATCTTCTTTATCATGCTAGGATTAGCAGGAAAAAGCAAAAAATTTCAGAATTGCACCTTGCAATGTGGAGATATTACTGTTTGTGCATTTACAATATTCATTGATTTTTGCCATTGAAAAACATGTTTTTCATATACCAGAAATGTTTGAAGCTACTGACTGAATGAAAGGAGCTGGCATCTCACTCTCTTTGAATCTTCTTTATCATGCTAGGATTAACAGGAAAAAGCTAAAAATTTCAGAATTGCACCGTGCAATGTGGAGATATTACTGTTTGTGCATTTACAATATTCATTGATTTTTGCCATTGAAAAACATGTTTTTCATATACCAGAAATGTTTGAAGCTACTGACTGAATGAAAGGAGCTGGCATCTCACTCTCTTTGAATCTTCTTTATCATGCTAGGATTAGCAGGAAAAAGCAAAAAATTTCAGAATTGCACCTTGCAATGTGGAGATATTACTGTTTGTGCATTTACAATATTCATTGATTTTTGCCATTGAAAAACATGTTTTTCATATACCAGAAATGTTTGAAGCTACTGACTGAATGAAAGGAGCTGGCATCTCACTCTCTTTGAATCTTCTTTGTCATGCTAGGATTAACAGGAAAAAGCAAAAAATTTCAGAATTGCACCTTGCAATGTGGAGATATTACTGTTTGTGCATTTACAATATTCATTGATTTTTGCCATTGAAAAACATGTTTTTCATATACCAGAAATGTTTGAAGCTACTGACTGAATGAAAGGAGCTGGCATCTCACTCTCTTTGAATCTTCTTTATCATGCTAGGATTAACAGGAAAAAGCTAAAAATTTCAGAATTGCACCGTGCAATGTGGAGATATTACTGTTTGTGCATTTACAATATTCATTGATTTTTGCCATTGAAAAACTTTTTTCATATACCAGAAATGTTTGAAGCTACTGACTGAATGAAAGGAGCTGGCATCTCACTCTCTTTGAATCTTCTTTATCATGCTAGGATTAGCAGGAAAAAGCAAAAAATTTCAGAATTGCACCTTGCAATGTGGAGATATTACTGTTTGTGCATTTACAATATTCATTGATTTTTGCCATTGAAAAACATGTTTTTCATATACCAGAAATGTTTGAAGCTACTGACTGAATGAAAGGAGCTGGCATCTCACTCTCTTTGAATCTTCTTTATCATGCTAGGATTAACAGGAAAAAGCTAAAAATTTCAGAATTGCACCGTGCAATGTGGAGATATTACTGTTTGTGCATTTACAATATTCATTGATTTTTGCCATTGAAAAACATGTTTTTCATATACCAGAAATGTTTGAAGCTACTGACTGAATGAAAGGAGCTGGCATCTCACTCTCTTTGAATCTTCTTTATCATGCTAGGATTAGCAGGAAAAAGCAAAAAATTTCAGAATTGCACCTTGCAATGTGGAGATATTACTGTTTGTGCATTTACAATATTCATTGATTTTTGCCATTGAAAAACATGTTTTTCATATACCAGAAATGTTTGAAGCTACTGACTGAATGAAAGGAGCTGGCATCTCACTCTCTTTGAATCTTCTTTATCATGCTAGGATTAACAGGAAAAAGCAAAAAATTTCAGAATTGCACCTTGCAATGTGGAGATATTACTGTTTGTGCATTTACAATATTCATTGATTTTTGCCATTGAAAAACATGTTTTTCATATACCAGAAATGTTTGAAGCTACTGACTGAATGAAAGGAGCTGGCATCTCACTCTCTTTGAATCTTCTTTATCATGCTAGGATTAACAGGAAAAAGCTAAAAATTTCAGAATTGCACCGTGCAATGTGGAGATATTACTGTTTGTGCATTTACAATATTCATTGATTTTTGCCATTGAAAAACATGTTTTTCATATACCAGAAATGATTGAAGCTACTGACTGAATGAAAGGAGCTGGCATCTCACTCCCTTTGAATCTTCTTTATCATGCTAGGATTAGCAGGAAAAAGCAAAAAATTTCAGAATTGCACCTTGCAATGTGGAGATATTACTGTTTGTGCATTTACAATATTCATTGATTTTTGCCATTGAAAAACATGTTTTTCATATACCAGAAATGTTTGAAGCTACTGACTGAATGAAAGGAGCTGGCATCTCACTCTCTTTGAATCTTCTTTATCATGCTAGGATTAACAGGAAAAAGCAAAAAATTTCAGAATTGCACCTTGCAATGTGGAGATATTACTGTTTGTGCATTTACAATATTCATTGATTTTTGCCATTGAAAAACATGTTTTTCATATACCAGAAATGTTTGAAGCTACTGACTGAATGAAAGGAGCTGGCATCTCACTCTCTTTGAATCTTCTTTATCATGCTAGGATTAACAGGAAAAAGCAAAAAATTTCAGAATTGCACCGTGCAATGTGGAGATATTACTGTTTGTGCATTTACAATATTCATTGATTTTTGCCATTGAAAAACATGTTTTTCATATACCAGAAATGTTTGAAGCTACTGACTGAATGAAAGGAGCTGGCATCTCACTCTCTTTGAATCTTCTTTATCATGCTAGGATTAACAGGAAAAAGCTAAAAATTTCAGAATTGCACCTTGCAATGTGGAGATATTACTGTTTGTGCATTTACAATATTCATTGATTTTTGCCATTGAAAAACATGTTTTTCATATACCAGAAATGTTTGAAGCTACTGACTGAATGAAAGGAGCTGGCATCTCACTCTCTTTGAATCTTCTTTATCATGCTAGGATTAACAGGAAAAAGCTAAAAATTTCAGAATTGCACCGTGCAATGTGGAGATATTACTGTTTGTGCATTTACAATATTCATTGATTTTTGCCATTGAAAAACATGTTTTTCATATACCAGAAATGTTTGAAGCTACTGACTGAATGAAAGGAGCTGGCATCTCACTCTCTTTGAATCTTCTTTATCATGCTAGGATTAGCAGGAAAAAGCAAAAAATTTCAGAATTGCACCTTGCAATGTGGAGATATTACTGTTTGTGCATTTACAATATTCATTGATTTTTGCCATTGAAAAACATGTTTTTCATATACCAGAAATGTTTGAAGCTACTGACTGAATGAAAGGAGCTGGCATCTCACTCTCTTTGAATCTTCTTTATCATGCTAGGATTAGCAGGAAAAAGCAAAAAATTTCAGAATTGCACCTTGCAATGTGGAGATATTACTGTTTGTGCATTTACAATATTCATTGATTTTTGCCATTGAAAAACATGTTTTTCATATACCAGAAATGTTTGAAGCTACTGACTGAATGAAAGGAGCTGGCATCTCACTCTCTTTGAATCTTCTTTATCATGCTAGGATTAACAGGAAAAAGCTAAAAATTTCAGAATTGCACCGTGCAATGTGGAGATATTACTGTTTGTGCATTTACAATATTCATTGATTTTTGCCATTGAAAAACATGTTTTTCATATACCAGAAATGTTTGAAGCTACTGACTGAATGAAAGGAGCTGGCATCTCACTCTCTTTGAATCTTCTTTATCATGCTAGGATTAGCAGGAAAAAGCAAAAAATTTCAGAATTGCACCTTGCAATGTGGAGATATTACTGTTTGTGCATTTACAATATTCATTGATTTTTGCCATTGAAAAACATGTTTTTCATATACCAGAAATGTTTGAAGCTACTGACTGAATGAAAGGAGCTGGCATCTCACTCTCTTTGAATCTTCTTTATCATGCTAGGATTAACAGGAAAAAGCAAAAAATTTCAGAATTGCACCTTGCAATGTGGAGATATTACTGTTTGTGCATTTACAATATTCATTGATTTTTGCCATTGAAAAACATGTTTTTCATATACCAGAAATGTTTGAAGCTACTGACTGAATGAAAGGAGCTGGCATCTCACTCTCTTTGAATCTTCTTTATCATGCTAGGATTAACAGGAAAAAGCTAAAAATTTCAGAATTGCACCGTGCAATGTGGAGATATTACTGTTTGTGCATTTACAATATTCATTGATTTTTGCCATTGAAAAACATGTTTTTCATATACCAGAAATGTTTGAAGCTACTGACTGAATGAAAGGAGCTGGCATCTCACTCTCTTTGAATCTTCTTTATCATGCTAGGATTAGCAGGAAAAAGCAAAAAATTTCAGAATTGCACCTTGCAATGTGGAGATATTACTGTTTGTGCATTTACAATATTCATTGATTTTTGCCATTGAAAAACATGTTTTTCATATACCAGAAATGTTTGAAGCTACTGACTGAATGAAAGGAGCTGGCATCTCACTCTCTTTGAATCTTCTTTATCATGCTAGGATTAATAGGAAAAAGCTAAAAATTTCAGAATTGCACCGTGCAATGTGGAGATATTACTGTTTGTGCATTTACAATATTCATTGATTTTTGCCATTGAAAAACATGTTTTTCATATACCAGAAATGTTTGAAGCTACTGACTGAATGAAAGGAGCTGGCATCTCACTCTCTTTGAATCTTCTTTATCATGCTAGGATTAGCAGGAAAAAGCAAAAAATTTCAGAATTGCACCTTGCAATGTGGAGATATTACTGTTTGTGCATTTACAATATTCATTGATTTTTGCCATTGAAAAACATGTTTTTCATATACCAGAAATGTTTGAAGCTACTGACTGAATGAAAGGAGCTGGCATCTCACTCTCTTTGAATCTTCTTTATCATGCTAGGATTAACAGGAAAAAGCAAAAAATTTCAGAATTGCACCTTGCAATGTGGAGATATTACTGTTTGTGCATTTACAATATTCATTGATTTTTGCCATTGAAAAACATGTTTTTCATATACCAGAAATGTTTGAAGCTACTGACTGAATGAAAGGAGCTGGCATCTCACTCTCTTTGAATCTTCTTTATCATGCTAGGATTAGCAGGAAAAAGCAAAAAATTTCAGAATTGCACCTTGCAATGTGGAGATATTACTGTTTGTGCATTTACAATATTCATTGATTTTTGCCATTGAAAAACATGTTTTTCATATACCAGAAATGTTTGAAGCTACTGACTGAATGAAAGGAGCTGGCATCTCACTCTCTTTGAATCTTCTTTATCATGCTAGGATTAACAGGAAAAAGCAAAAAATTTCAGAATTGCACCTTGCAATGTGGAGATATTACTGTTTGTGCATTTACAATATTCATTGATTTTTGCCATTGAAAAACATGTTTTTCATATACCAGAAATGTTTGAAGCTACTGACTGAATGAAAGGAGCTGGCATCTCACTCTCTTTGAATCTTCTTTATCATGCTAGGATTAACAGGAAAAAGCTAAAAATTTCAGAATTGCACCGTGCAATGTGGAGATATTACTGTTTGTGCATTTACAATATTCATTGATTTTTGCCATTGAAAAACATGTTTTTCATATACCAGAAATGTTTGAAGCTACTGACTGAATGAAAGGAGCTGGCATCTCACTCTCTTTGAATCTTCTTTATCATGCTAGGATTAGCAGGAAAAAGCAAAAAATTTCAGAATTGCACCTTGCAATGTGGAGATATTACTGTTTGTGCATTTACAATATTCATTGATTTTTGCCATTGAAAAACATGTTTTTCATATACCAGAAATGTTTGAAGCTACTGACTGAATGAAAGGAGCTGGCATCTCACTCTCTTTGAATCTTCTTTATCATGCTAGGATTAGCAGGAAAAAGCAAAAAATTTCAGAATTGCACCTTGCAATGTGGAGATATTACTGTTTGTGCATTTACAATATTCATTGATTTTTGCCATTGAAAAACATGTTTTTCATATACCAGAAATGTTTGAAGCTACTGACTGAATGAAAGGAGCTGGCATCTCACTCTCTTTGAATCTTCTTTATCATGCTAGGATTAACAGGAAAAAGCTAAAAATTTCAGAATTGCACCGTGCAATGTGGAGATATTACTGTTTGTGCATTTACAATATTCATTGATTTTTGCCATTGAAAAACATGTTTTTCATATACCAGAAATGTTTGAAGCTACTGACTGAATGAAAGGAGCTGGCATCTCACTCTCTTTGAATCTTCTTTATCATGCTAGGATTAGCAGAAAAAAGCAAAAAATTTCAGAATTGCACCTTGCAATGTGGAGATATTACTGTTTGTGCATTTACAATATTCATTGATTTTTGCCATTGAAAAACATGTTTTTCATATACCAGAAATGTTTGAAGCTACTGACTGAATGAAAGGAGCTGGCATATCACTCTCTTTGAATCTTCTTTATCATGCTAGGATTAGCAGGAAAAAGCAAAAAATTTCAGAATTGCACCTTGCAATGTGGAGATATTACTGTTTGTGCATTTACAATATTCATTGATTTTTGCCATTGAAAAACATGTTTTTCATATACCAGAAATGTTTGAAGCTACTGACTGAATGAAAGGAGCTGGCATCTCACTCTCTTTGAATCTTCTTTATCATGCTAGGATTAACAGGAAAAAGCTAAAAATTTCAGAATTGCACCGTGCAATGTGGAGATATTACTGTTTGTGCATTTACAATATTCATTGATTTTTGCCATTGAAAAACATGTTTTTCATATACCAGAAATGTTTGAAGCTACTGACTGAATGAAAGGAGCTGGCATCTCACTCTCTTTGAATCTTCTTTATCATGCTAGGATTAGCAGGAAAAAGCAAAAAATTTCAGAATTGCACCTTGCAATGTGGAGATATTACTGTTTGTGCATTTACAATATTCATTGATTTTTGCCATTGAAAAACATGTTTTTCATATACCAGAAATGTTTGAAGCTACTGACTGAATGAAAGGAGCTGGCATCTCACTCTCTTTGAATCTTCTTTATCATGCTAGGATTAACAGGAAAAAGCTAAAAATTTCAGAATTGCACCGTGCAATGTGGAGATATTACTGTTTGTGCATTTACAATATTCATTGATTTTTGCCATTGAAAAACATGTTTTTCATATACCAGAAATGTTTGAAGCTACTGACTGAATGAAAGGAGCTGGCATCTCACTCTCTTTGAATCTTCTTTATCATGCTAGGATTAGCAGGAAAAAGCAAAAAATTTCAGAATTGCACCTTGCAATGTGGAGATATTACTGTTTGTGCATTTACAATATTCATTGATTTTTGCCATTGAAAAACATGTTTTTCATATACCAGAAATGTTTGAAGCTACTGACTGAATGAAAGGAGATGGCATCTCACTCTCTTTGAATCTTCTTTATCATGCTAGGATTAACAGGAAAAAGCAAAAAATTTCAGAATTGCACCTTGCAATGTGGAGATATTACTGTTTGTGCATTTACAATATTCATTGATTTTTGCCATTGAAAAACATGTTTTTCATATACCAGAAATGTTTGAAGCTACTGACTGAATGAAAGGAGCTGGCATCTCACTCTCTTTGAATCTTCTTTATCATGCTAGGATTAACAGGAAAAAGCTAAAAATTTCAGAATTGCACCGTGCAATGTGGAGATATTACTGTTTGTGCATTTACAATATTCATTGATTTTTGCCATTGAAAAACATGTTTTTCATATACCAGAAATGTTTGAAGCTACTGACTGAATGAAAGGAGCTGGCATCTCACTCTCTTTGAATCTTCTTTATCATGCTAGGATTAGCAGGAAAAAGCAAAAAATTTCAGAATTGCACCTTGCAATGTGGAGATATTACTGTTTGTGCATTTACAATATTCATTGATTTTTGCCATTGAAAAACATGTTTTTCATATACCAGAAATGTTTGAAGCTACTGACTGAATGAAAGGAGCTGGCATCTCACTCTCTTTGAATCTTCTTTATCATGCTAGGATTAACAGGAAAAAGCTAAAAATTTCAGAATTGCACCGTGCAATGTGGAGATATTACTGTTTGTGCATTTACAATATTCATTGATTTTTGCCATTGAAAAACATGTTTTTCATATACCAGAAATGTTTGAAGCTACTGACTGAATGAAAGGAGCTGGCATCTCACTCTCTTTGAATCTTCTTTATCATGCTAGGATTAGCAGGAAAAAGCAAAAAATTTCAGAATTGCACCTTGCAATGTGGAGATATTACTGTTTGTGCATTTACAATATTCATTGATTTTTGCCATTGAAAAACATGTTTTTCATATACCAGAAATGTTTGAAGCTACTGACTGAATGAAAGGAGCTGGCATCTCACTCTCTTTGAATCTTCTTTATCATGCTAGGATTAACAGGAAAAAGCAAAAAATTTCAGAATTGCACCTTGCAATGTGGAGATATTACTGTTTGTGCATTTACAATATTCATTGATTTTTGCCATTGAAAAACATGTTTTTCATATACCAGAAATGTTTGAAGCTACTGACTGAATGAAAGGAGCTGGCATCTCACTCTCTTTGAATCTTCTTTATCATGCTAGGATTAGCAGGAAAAAGCAAAAAATTTCAGAATTGCACCTTGCAATGTGGAGATATTACTGTTTGTGCATTTACAATATTCATTGATTTTTGCCATTGAAAAACATGTTTTTCATATACCAGAAATGTTTGAAGCTACTGACTGAATGAAAGGAGCTGGCATCTCACTCTCTTTGAATCTTCTTTATCATGCTAGGATTAACAGGAAAAAGCAAAAAATTTCAGAATTGCACCTTGCAATGTGGAGATATTACTGTTTGTGCATTTACAATATTCATTGATTTTTGCCATTGAAAAACATGTTTTTCATATACCAGAAATGTTTGAAGCTACTGACTGAATGAAAGGAGCTGGCATCTCACTCTCTTTGAATCTTCTTTATCATGCTAGGATTAACAGGAAAAAGCTAAAAATTTCAGAATTGCACCGTGCAATGTGGAGATATTACTGTTTGTGTATTTACAATATTCATTGATTTTTGCCATTGAAAAACATGTTTTTCATATACCAGAAATGTTTGAAGCTACTGACTGAATGAAAGGAGCTGGCATCTCACTCTCTTTGAATCTTCTTTATCATGCTAGGATTAGCAGGAAAAAGCAAAAAATTTCAGAATTGCACCTTGCAATGTGGAGATATTACTGTTTGTGCATTTACAATATTCATTGATTTTTGCCATTGAAAAACATGTTTTTCATATACCAGAAATGTTTGAAGCTACTGACTGAATGAAAGGAGCTGGCATCTCACTCTCTTTGAATCTTCTTTATCATGCTAGGATTAGCAGGAAAAAGCAAAAAATTTCAGAATTGCACCTTGCAATGTGGAGATATTACTGTTTGTGCATTTACAATATTCATTGATTTTTGCCATTGAAAAACATGTTTTTCATATACCAGAAATGTTTGAAGCTACTGACTGAATGAAAGGAGCTGGCATCTCACTCTCTTTGAATCTTCTTTATCATGCTAGGATTAACAGGAAAAAGCTAAAAATTTCAGAATTGCACCGTGCAATGTGGAGATATTACTGTTTGTGCATTTACAATATTCATTGATTTTTGCCATTGAAAAACATGTTTTTCATATACCAGAAATGTTTGAAGCTACTGACTGAATGAAAGGAGCTGGCATCTCACTCTCTTTGAATCTTCTTTATCATGCTAGGATTAGCAGGAAAAAGCAAAAAATTTCAGAATTGCACCTTGCAATGTGGAGATATTACTGTTTGTGCATTTACAATATTCATTGATTTTTGCCATTGAAAAACATGTTTTTCATATACCAGAAATGTTTGAAGCTACTGACTGAATGAAAGGAGCTGGCATATCACTCTCTTTGAATCTTCTTTATCATGCTAGGATTAGCAGGAAAAAGCAAAAAATTTCAGAATTGCACCTTGCAATGTGGAGATATTACTGTTTGTGCATTTACAATATTCATTGATTTTTGCCATTGAAAAACATGTTTTTCATATACCAGAAATGTTTGAAGCTACTGACTGAATGAAAGGAGCTGGCATCTCACTCTCTTTGAATCTTCTTTATCATGCTAGGATTAACAGGAAAAAGCTAAAAATTTCAGAATTGCACCGTGCAATGTGGAGATATTACTGTTTGTGCATTTACAATATTCATTGATTTTTGCCATTGAAAAACATGTTTTTCATATACCAGAAATGTTTGAAGCTACTGACTGAATGAAAGGAGCTGGCATCTCACTCTCTTTGAATCTTCTTTATCATGCTAGGATTAGCAGGAAAAAGCAAAAAATTTCAGAATTGCACCTTGCAATGTGGAGATATTACTGTTTGTGCATTTACAATATTCATTGATTTTTGCCATTGAAAAACATGTTTTTCATATACCAGAAATGTTTGAAGCTACTGACTGAATGAAAGGAGCTGGCATCTCACTCTCTTTGAATCTTCTTTATCATGCTAGGATTAACAGGAAAAAGCAAAAAATTTCAGAATTGCACCTTGCAATGTGGAGATATTACTGTTTGTGCATTTACAATATTCATTGATTTTTGCCATTGAAAAACATGTTTTTCATATACCAGAAATGTTTGAAGCTACTGACTGAATGAAAGGAGCTGGCATCTCACTCTCTTTGAATCTTCTTTATCATGCTAGGATTAACAGGAAAAAGCTAAAAATTTCAGAATTGCACCGTGCAATGTGGAGATATTACTGTTTGTGCATTTACAATATTCATTGATTTTTGCCATTGAAAAACATGTTTTTCATATACCAGAAATGTTTGAAGCTACTGACTGAATGAAAGGAGCTGGCATCTCACTCTCTTTGAATCTTTATCATGCTAGGATTAGCAGGAAAAAGCAAAAAATTTCAGAATTGCACCTTGCAATGTGGAGATATTACTGTTTGTGCATTTACAATATTCATTGATTTTTGCCATTGAAAAACATGTTTTTCATATACCAGAAATGTTTGAAGCTACTGACTGAATGAAAGGAGCTGGCATCTCACTCTCTTTGAATCTTCTTTATCATGCTAGGAATAACAGGAAAAAGCTAAAAATTTCAGAATTGCACCGTGCAATGTGGAGATATTACTGTTTGTGCATTTACAATATTCATTGATTTTTGCCATTGAAAAACATGTTTTTCATATACCAGAAATGTTTGAAGCTACTGACTGAATGAAAGGAGCTGGCATCTCACTCTCTTTGAATCTTTATCATGCTAGGATTAGCAGGAAAAAGCAAAAAATTTCAGAATTGCACCTTGCAATGTGGAGATATTACTGTTTGTGCATTTACAATATTCATTGATTTTTGCCATTGAAAAACATGTTTTTCATATACCAGAAATGTTTGAAGCTACTGACTGAATGAAAGGAGCTGGCATCTCACTCTCTTTGAATCTTCTTTATCATGCTAGGAATAACAGGAAAAAGCTAAAAATTTCAGAATTGCACCGTGCAATGTGGAGATATTGCTGTTTGTGCATTTACAATATTCATTGATTTTTGCCATTGAAAAACATGTTTTTCATATACCAGAAATGTTTGAAGCTACTGACTGAATGAAAGGAGCTGGCATCTCACTCTCTTTGAATCTTCTTTATCATGCTAGGATTAGCAGGAAAAAGCAAAAAATTTCAGAATTGCACCTTGCAATGTGGAGATATTACTGTTTGTGCATTTACAATATTCATTGATTTTTGCCATTGAAAAACATGTTTTTCATATACCAGAAATGTTTGAAGCTACTGACTGAATGAAAGGAGCTGGCATCTCACTCTCTTTGAATCTTCTTTATCATGCTAGGATTAACAGGAAAAAGCTAAAAATTTCAGAATTGCACCGTGCAATGTGGAGATATTACTGTTTGTGCATTTACAATATTCATTGATTTTTGCCATTGAAAAACATGTTTTTCATATACCAGAAATGTTTGAAGCTACTGACTGAATGAAAGGAGCTGGTATCTCACTCTCTTTGAATCTTCTTTATCATGCTAGGATTAGCAGGAAAAAGCAAAAAATTTCAGAATTGCACCTTGCAATGTGGAGATATTACTGTTTGTGCATTTACAATATTCATTGATTTTTGCCATTGAAAAACATGTTTTTCATATACCAGAAATGTTTGAAGCTACTGACTGAATGAAAGGAGCTGGCATCTCACTCTCTTTGAATCTTATTTATCATGCTAGGATTAGCAGGAAAAAGCAAAAAATTTCAGAATTGCACCTTGCAATGTGGAGATATTACTGTTTGTGCATTTACAATATTCATTGATTTTTGCCATTGAAAAACATGTTTTTCATATACCAGAAATGTTTGAAGCTACTGACTGAATGAAAGGAGCTGGCATCTCACTCTCTTTGAATCTTCTTTATCATGCTAGGATTAACAGGAAAAAGCTAAAAATTTCAGAATTGCACCGTGCAATGTGGAGATATTACTGTTTGTGCATTTACAATATTCATTGATTTTTGCCATTGAAAAACGTTTTTCATATACCAGAAATGTTTGAAGCTACTGACTGAATGAAAGGAGCTGGCATCTCACTCTCTTTGAATCTTCTTTATCATGCTAGGATTAGCAGGAAAAAGCAAAAAATTTCAGAATTGCACCTTGCAATGTGGAGATATTACTGTTTGTGCATTTACAATATTCATTGATTTTTGCCATTGAAAAACATGTTTTTCATATACCAGAAATGTTTGAAGCTACTGACTGAATGAAAGGAGCTGGCATCTCACTCTCTTTGAATCTTCTTTATCATGCTAGGATTAACAGGAAAAAGCAAAAAATTTCAGAATTGCACCTTGCAATGTGGAGATATTACTGTTTGTGCATTTACAATATTCATTGATTTTTGCCATTGAAAAACATGTTTTTCATATACCAGAAATGTTTGAAGCTACTGACTGAATGAAAGGAGCTGGCATCTCACTCTCTTTGAATCTTCTTTATCATGCTAGGATTAACAGGAAAAAGCTAAAAATTTCAGAATTGCACCGTGCAATGTGGAGATATTACTGTTTGTGCATTTACAATATTCATTGATTTTTGCCATTGAAAAACATGTTTTTCATATACCAGAAATGTTTGAAGCTACTGACTGAATGAAAGGAGCTGGCATCTCACTCTCTTTGAATCTTCTTTATCATGCTAGGATTAGCAGGAAAAAGCAAAAAATTTCAGAATTGCACCTTGCAATGTGGAGATATTACTGTTTGTGCATTTACAATATTCATTGATTTTTGCCATTGAAAAACATGTTTTTCATATACCAGAAATGTTTGAAGCTACTGACTGAATGAAAGGAGCTGGCATCTCACTCTCTTTGAATCTTCTTTATCATGCTAGGATTAACAGGAAAAAGCTAAAAATTTCAGAATTGCACCGTGCAATGTGGAGATATTACTGTTTGTGCATTTACAATATTCATTGATTTTTGCCATTGAAAAACATGTTTTTCATATACCAGAAATGTTTGAAGCTACTGACTGAATGAAAGGAGCTGGCATCTCACTCTCTTTGAATCTTCTTTATCATGCTAGGATTAACAGGAAAAAGCTAAAAATTTCAGAATTGCACCGTGCAATGTGGAGATATTACTGTTTGTGCATTTACAATATTCATTGATTTTTGCCATTGAAAAACATGTTTTTCATATACCAGAAATGTTTGAAGCTACTGACTGAATGAAAGGAGCTGGTATCTCACTCTCTTTGAATCTTCTTTATCATGCTAGGATTAGCAGGAAAAAGCAAAAAATTTCAGAATTGCACCTTGCAATGTGGAGATATTACTGTTTGTGCATTTACAATATTCATTGATTTTTGCCATTGAAAAACATGTTTTTCATATACCAGAAATGTTTGAAGCTACTGACTGAATGAAAGGAGCTGGCATCTCACTCTCTTTGAATCTTATTTATCATGCTAGGATTAGCAGGAAAAAGCAAAAAATTTCAGAATTGCACCTTGCAATGTGGAGATATTACTGTTTGTGCATTTACAATATTCATTGATTTTTGCCATTGAAAAACATGTTTTTCATATACCAGAAATGTTTGAAGCTACTGACTGAATGAAAGGAGCTGGCATCTCACTCTCTTTGAATCTTCTTTATCATGCTAGGATTAACAGGAAAAAGCTAAAAATTTCAGAATTGCACCGTGCAATGTGGAGATATTACTGTTTGTGCATTTACAATATTCATTGATTTTTGCCATTGAAAAACGTTTTTCATATACCAGAAATGTTTGAAGCTACTGACTGAATGAAAGGAGCTGGCATCTCACTCTCTTTGAATCTTCTTTATCATGCTAGGATTAGCAGGAAAAAGCAAAAAATTTCAGAATTGCACCTTGCAATGTGGAGATATTACTGTTTGTGCATTTACAATATTCATTGATTTTTGCCATTGAAAAACATGTTTTTCATATACCAGAAATGTTTGAAGCTACTGACTGAATGAAAGGAGCTGGCATCTCACTCTCTTTGAATCTTCTTTATCATGCTAGGATTAACAGGAAAAAGCAAAAAATTTCAGAATTGCACCTTGCAATGTGGAGATATTACTGTTTGTGCATTTACAATATTCATTGATTTTTGCCATTGAAAAACATGTTTTTCATATACCAGAAATGTTTGAAGCTACTGACTGAATGAAAGGAGCTGGCATCTCACTCTCTTTGAATCTTCTTTATCATGCTAGGATTAACAGGAAAAAGCTAAAAATTTCAGAATTGCACCGTGCAATGTGGAGATATTACTGTTTGTGCATTTACAATATTCATTGATTTTTGCCATTGAAAAACATGTTTTTCATATACCAGAAATGTTTGAAGCTACTGACTGAATGAAAGGAGCTGGCATCTCACTCTCTTTGAATCTTCTTTATCATGCTAGGATTAGCAGGAAAAAGCAAAAAATTTCAGAATTGCACCTTGCAATGTGGAGATATTACTGTTTGTGCATTTACAATATTCATTGATTTTTGCCATTGAAAAACATGTTTTTCATATACCAGAAATGTTTGAAGCTACTGACTGAATGAAAGGAGCTGGCATCTCACTCTCTTTGAATCTTCTTTATCATGCTAGGATTAACAGGAAAAAGCTAAAAATTTCAGAATTGCACCGTGCAATGTGGAGATATTACTGTTTGTGCATTTACAATATTCATTGATTTTTGCCATTGAAAAACATGTTTTTCATATACCAGAAATGTTTGAAGCTACTGACTGAATGAAAGGAGCTGGCATCTCACTCTCTTTGAATCTTCTTTATCATGCTAGGATTAGCAGGAAAAAGCAAAAAATTTCAGAATTGCACCTTGCAATGTGGAGATATTACTGTTTGTGCATTTACAATATTCATTGATTTTTGCCATTGAAAAACATGTTTTTCATATACCAGAAATGTTTGAAGCTACTGACTGAATGAAAGGAGCTGGCATCTCACTCTCTTTGAATCTTCTTTATCATGCTAGGATTAACAGGAAAAAGCAAAAAATTTCAGAATTGCACCTTGCAATGTGGAGATATTACTGTTTGTGCATTTACAATATTCATTGATTTTTGCCATTGAAAAACATGTTTTTCATATACCAGAAATGTTTGAAGCTACTGACTGAATGAAAGGAGCTGGCATCTCACTCTCTTTGAATCTTCTTTATCATGCTAGGATTAGCAGGAAAAAGCAAAAAATTTCAGAATTGCACCTTGCAATGTGGAGATATTACTGTTTGTGCATTTACAATATTCATTGATTTTTGCCATTGAAAAACATGTTTTTCATATACCAGAAATGTTTGAAGCTACTGACTGAATGAAAGGAGCTGGCATCTCACTCTCTTTGAATCTTCTTTATCATGCTAGGATTAACAGGAAAAAGCAAAAAATTTCAGAATTGCACCTTGCAATGTGGAGATATTACTGTTTGTGCATTTACAATATTCATTGATTTTTGCCATTGAAAAACATGTTTTTCATATACCAGAAATGTTTGAAGCTACTGACTGAATGAAAGGAGCTGGCATCTCACTCTCTTTGAATCTTCTTTATCATGCTAGGATTAACAGGAAAAAGCTAAAAATTTCAGAATTGCACCGTGCAATGTGGAGATATTACTGTTTGTGCATTTACAATATTCATTGATTTTTGCCATTGAAAAACATGTTTTTCATATACCAGAAATGTTTGAAGCTACTGACTGAATGAAAGGAGCTGGCATCTCACTCTCTTTGAATCTTCTTTATCATGCTAGGATTAGCAGGAAAAAGCAAAAAATTTCAGAATTGCACCTTGCAATGTGGAGATATTACTGTTTGTGCATTTACAATATTCATTGATTTTTGCCATTGAAAAACATGTTTTTCATATACCAGAAATGTTTGAAGCTACTGACTGAATGAAAGGAGCTGGCATCTCACTCTCTTTGAATCTTCTTTATCATGCTAGGATTAGCAGGAAAAAGCAAAAAATTTCAGAATTGCACCTTGCAATGTGGAGATATTACTGTTTGTGCATTTACAATATTCATTGATTTTTGCCATTGAAAACATGTTTTTCATATACCAGAAATGTTTGAAGCTACTGACTGAATGAAAGGAGCTGGCATCTCACTCTCTTTGAATCTTCTTTATCATGCTAGGATTAACAGGAAAAAGCTAAAAATTTCAGAATTGCACCGTGCAATGTGGAGATATTACTGTTTGTGCATTTACAATATTCATTGATTTTTGCCATTGAAAAACATGTTTTTCATATACCAGAAATGTTTGAAGCTACTGACTGAATGAAAGGAGCTGGCATCTCACTCTCTTTGAATCTTCTTTATCATGCTAGGATTAGCAGGAAAAAGCAAAAAATTTCAGAATTGCACCTTGCAATGTGGAGATATTACTGTTTGTGCATTTACAATATTCATTGATTTTTGCCATTGAAAAACATGTTTTTCATATACCAGAAATGTTTGAAGCTACTGACTGAATGAAAGGAGCTGGCATATCACTCTCTTTGAATCTTCTTTATCATGCTAGGATTAGCAGGAAAAAGCAAAAAATTTCAGAATTGCACCTTGCAATGTGGAGATATTACTGTTTGTGCATTTACAATATTCATTGATTTTTGCCATTGAAAAACATGTTTTTCATATACCAGAAATGTTTGAAGCTACTGACTGAATGAAAGGAGCTGGCATCTCACTCTCTTTGAATCTTCTTTATCATGCTAGGATTAACAGGAAAAAGCTAAAAATTTCAGAATTGCACCGTGCAATGTGGAGATATTACTGTTTGTGCATTTACAATATTCATTGATTTTTGCCATTGAAAAACATGTTTTTCATATACCAGAAATGTTTGAAGCTACTGACTGAATGAAAGGAGCTGGCATCTCACTCTCTTTGAATCTTCTTTATCATGCTAGGATTAGCAGGAAAAAGCAAAAAATTTCAGAATTGCACCTTGCAATGTGGAGATATTACTGTTTGTGCATTTACAATATTCATTGATTTTTGCCATTGAAAAACATGTTTTTCATATACCAGAAATGTTTGAAGCTACTGACTGAATGAAAGGAGCTGGCATCTCACTCTCTTTGAATCTTCTTTATCATGCTAGGATTAACAGGAAAAAGC
>NW_027366575.1:0-69833 GCF_046119375.1 Phyllobates terribilis | reverse complement strand
AGAATTGCAACTTGCAATGCGGAGAAATTACTGTTTGTGCATTTACAATATTCATTGATTTTTGCCATTGAAAAACATCATGTTATTCATATACCAGAAATGATTGAAGCTACTGACTGAATGAAAGGAGCTGGCATCTCACTCTCTTTGAATCTTCTTTATCATGCTAAGAGGAGCAGGAAAAAGCAAAAAATTTCAGAATTGCACCTTGCAATGCGGAGAAATTACTGTTTGTGCATTTACAATATTCATTGATTTTTGCCATTGAAAAACGTCCAAGAAATGATTGAAGCTACTGACTGAATGAAAGGAGCTGGCATCTCACTCTCTTTGAATCTTCTTTATCATGCTAAGAGGAGCAGGAAAAAGCAAAAAATTTCAGAATTGCACCTTGCAATGCGGAGAAATTACTGTTTGTGCATTTACAATATTCATTGATTTTTGCCATTGAAAAACGTCCAGAAATGATTGAAGCTACTGACTGAATGAAAGGAGCTGGCATCTCACTCTCTTTGAATCTTCTTTATCATGCTAAGAGGAGCAGGAAAAAGCAAAAAATTTCAGAATTGCACCTTGCAATGCGGAGAAATTACTGTTTGTGCATTTACAATATTCATTAATTTTTGCCATTGAAAAACATCATGTTATTCATATCCCAGAAATGTTGAAGCTACTGACTGAATGAAAGAAGCTGGCATCTCACTCTCTTTGAATCTTCTTTATCATGCTAAGAGGAGCAGGAAAAAGCAAAAAATTTCAGAATTGCACCTTGCAATGCGGAGAAATTACTGTTTGTGCATTTACAATATTCATTGATTTTTGCCATTGAAAAACGTCCAGAAATGATTGAAGCTACTGACTGAATGAAAGGAGCTGGCATCTCACTCTCTTTGAATCTTCTTTATCATGCTAAGAGGAGCAGGAAAAAGCAAAAAATTTCAGAATTGCACCTTGCAATGCGGAGAAATTACTGTTTGTGCATTTACAATATTCATTGATTTTTGCCATTGAAAAACATCATGTTATTCATATACCAGAAATGTTTGAAGCTACTGACTGAATGAAAGGAGCTGGCATCTCACTCTCTTTGAATCTTCTTTATCATGCTAAGAGGAGCAGGAAAAAGCAAAAAATTTCAGAATTGCACCTTGCAATGCGGAGAAATTACTGTTTGTGCATTTACAATATTCATTGATTTTTGCCATTGAAAACGTCATGATTAATCATATACCAAAATGATTGAAGCTACTGACTGAATGAAAGGAGCTGGCATCTCACTCTCTTTGAATCTTCTTTATCATGCTAAGAGGAGCAGGAAAATGCAAGAAATTTCAGAATTGCACCTTGCAATGCGGAGAAATTACTGTTTGTGCATTTACAATATTCATTGATTTTTGCCATTGAAAAACATCCAGAAATGATTGAAGCTACTGACTGAATGAAAGGAGCTGGCATCTCACTCTCTTTGAATCTTCTTTATCATGCTAAGAGGAGCAGGAAAAAGCAAAAATTTCAGAATTGCACCTTGCAATGCGGAGAAATTACTGTTTGTGCATTTACAATATTCATTGATTTTTGCCATTGAAAAACATCATGTTATTCATATACCAGAAATGATTGAAGCTACTGACTGAATGAAAGGAGCTGGCATCTCACTCTCTTTGAATCTTCTTTATCATGCAAAGAGGAGCAGGAAAAAGCAAAAAATTTCAGAATTGCACCTTGCAATGCGGAGAAATTACTGTTTGTGCATTTACAATATTCATTGATTTTTGCCATTGAAAAACGTCCAGAAATGATTGAAGCTACTGACTGAATGAAGGAGCTGGCATCTCACTCTCTTTGAATCTTCTTTATCATGCTAAGAGGAGCAGGAAAAAGCAAAAAATTTCAGAATTGCACCTTGCAATGCGGAGAAATTACTGTTTGTGCATTTACAATATTCATTGATTTTTGCCATTGAAAAACGTCCAGAAATGATTGAAGCAACTGACTGAATGAAAGGAGCTGGCATCTCACTCTCTTTGAATCTTCTTTATCATGCTAAGAGGAGCAGGAAAAAGCAAAAAATTTCAGAATTGCACCTTGCAATGCGGAGAAATTACTGTTTGTGCATTTACAATATTCATTGATTTTTGCCATTGAAAAACGTCCAGAAATAATTGAAGCTACTGACTGAATGAAAGGAGCTGGCATCTCACTCTCTTTGAATCTTCTTTATCATGCTAAGAGGAGCAGGAAAAAGCAAAAAATTTCAGAATTGCAACTTGCAATGCGGAGAAATTACTGTTTGTGCATTTACAATATTCATTGATTTTTGCCATTGAAAAACATCATGTTATTCATATACCAGAAATGATTGAAGCTACTGACTGAATGAAAGGAGCTGGCATCTCACTCTCTTTGAATCTTCTTTATCATGCTAAGAGGAGCAGGAAAAAGCAAAAAATTTCAGAATTGCACCTTGCAATGCGGAGAAATTACTGTTTGTGCATTTACAATATTCATTGATTTTTGCCATTGAAAAACGTCCAGAAATGATTGAAGCTACTGACTGAATGAAAGGAGCTGGCATCTCACTCTCTTTGAATCTTCTTTATCATGCTAAGAGGAGCAGGAAAAAGCAAAAAATTTCAGAATTGCACCTTGCAATGCGGAGAAATTACTGTTTGTGCTTTTACAATATTCATTGATTTTTGCCATTGAAAAACATCATGTTATTCATATACCAGAAATGTTTGAAGCTACTGACTGAATGAAAGGAGCTGGCATCTCACTCTCTTTGAATCTTCTTTATCATGCTAAGAGGAGCAGGAAAAAGCAAAAAATTTCAGAATTGCACCTTGCAATGCGGAGAAATTACTGTTTGTGCATTTACAATATTCATTGATTTTTGCCATTGAAAAATGTCCAGAAATGATTGAAGCTGCTGACTGAATGAAAGGAGCTGGCATCTCACTCTCTTTGAATCTTCTTTATCATGCTAAGAGGAGCAGGAAAAAGCAAAAAATTTCAGAATTGCACCTTGCAATGCGGAGAAATTACTGTTTGTGCATTTACAATATTCATTGATTTTTGCCATTGAAAAACATCATGTTATTCATATACCAGAAATGATTGAAGCTACTGACTGAATGAAAGGAGCTGGCATCTCACTCTCTTTGAATCTTCTTTATCATGCTAAGAGGAGCAGGAAAAAGCAAAAAATTTCAGAATTGCACCTTGCAATGCGGAGAAATTACTGTTTGTGCATTTACAATATTCATTGATTTTTGCCATTGAAAAACGTCCAGAAATGATTGAAGCTACTGACTGAATGAAAGGAGCTGGCATCTCACTCTCTTTGAATCTTCTTTATCATGCTAAGAGGAGCAGGAAAAAGCAAAAAATTTCAGAATTGCACCTTGCAATGCGGAGAAATTACTGTTTGTGCATTTACAATATTCATTGATTTTTGCCATTGAAAAACGTCCAGAAATGATTGAAGCTACTGACTGAATGAAAGGAGCTGGCATCTCACTCTCTTTGAATCTTCTTTATCATGCTAAGAGGAGCAGGAAAAAGCAAAAAATTTCAGAATTGCACCTTGCAATGCGGAGAAATTACTGTTTGTGCTTTTACAATATTCATTGATTTTTGCCATTGAAAAACATCATGTTATTCATATACCAGAAATGTTTGAAGCTACTGACTGAATGAAAGGAGCTGGCATCTCACTCTCTTTGAATCTTCTTTATCATGCTAAGAGGAGCAGGAAAAAGCAAAAAATTTCAGAATTGCACCTTGCAATGCGGAGAAATTACTGTTTGTGCATTTACAATATTCATTGATTTTTGCCATTGAAAAACGTCCAGAAATGATTGAAGCTACTGACTGAATGAATGGAGCTGGCATCTCACTCTCTTTGAGTCTTCTTTATCATGCTAAGAGGAGCAGGAAAAAGCAAAAAATTTCAGAATTGCACCTTGCAATGCGGAGAAATTACTGTTTGTGCATTTACAATATTCATTGATTTTTGCCATTGAAAAACGTCCAGAAATGATTGAAGCTACTGACTGAATGAAAGGAGCTGGCATCTCACTCTCTTTGAATCTTCTTTATCATGCTAAGTGGAGCAGGAAAAAGCAAAAAATTTCAGAATTGCACCTTGCAATGCGGAGAAATTACTGTTTGTGCATTTACAATATTCATTGATTTTTGCCATTGAAAAACGTCCAGAAATGATTGAAGCTACTGACTGAATGAAAGGAGCTGGCATCTCACTCTCTTTGAATCTTCTTTATCATGCTAAGAGGAGCAGGAAAAAGCAAAAAATTTCAGAATTGCACCTTGCAATGCGGAGAAATTACTGTTTGTGCTTTTACAATATTCATTGATTTTTGCCATTGAAAAACATCATGTTATTCATATACCAGAAATGTTTGAAGCTACTGACTGAATGAAAGGAGCTGGCATCTCACTCTCTTTGAATCTTCTTTATCATGCTAAGAGGAGCAGGAAAAAGCAAAAAATTTCAGAATTGCACCTTGCAATGCGGAGAAATTACTGTTTGTGCATTTACAATATTCATTGATTTTTGCCATTGAAAAACGTCCAGAAATGATTGAAGCTACTGACTGAATGAAAGGAGCTGGCATCTCACTCTCTTTGAATCTTCTTTATCATGCTAAGAGGAGCAGGAAAAAGCAAAAAATTTCAGAATTGCAACTTGCAATGTGGAGAAATTACTGTTTGTGCATTTACAATATTCATTGATTTTTGCCATTGAAAAACATCATGTTATTCATATACCAGAAATGATTGAAGCTACTGACTGAATGAAAGGAGCTGGCATCTCACTCTCTTTGAATCTTCTTTATCATGCTAAGAGGAGCAGGAAAAAGCAAAAAATTTCAGAATTGCACCTTGCAATGCGGAGAAATTACTGTTTGTGCATTTACAATATTCATTGATTTTTGCCATTGAAAAACGTCCAGAAATGATTGAAGCTACTGACTGAATGAAAGGAGCTGGCATCTCACTCTCTTTGAATCTTCTTTATCATGCTAAGAGGAGCAGGAAAATGCAAGAAATTTCAGAATTGCACCTTGCAATGCGGAGAAATTACTGTTTGTGCATTTACAATATTCATTGATTTTTGCCATTGAAAAACGTCCAGAAATGATTGAAGCTACTGACTGAATGAAAGGAGCTGGCATCTCACTCTCTTTGAATCTTCTTTATCATGCTAAGAGGAGCAGGAAAAAGCAAAAAATTTCAGAATTGCACCTTGCAATGCGGAGAAATTACTGTTTGTGCATTTACAATATTCATTGATTTTTGCCATTGAAAAACGTCCAGAAATGATTGAAGCTACTGACTGAATGAAAGGAGCTGGCATCTCACTCTCTTTGAATCTTCTTTATCATGCTAAGAGGAGCAGGAAAAAGCAAAAAATTTCAGAATTGCACCTTGCAATGCGGAGAAATTACTGTTTGTGCATTTACAATATTCATTGATTTTTGCCATTGAAAAACATCATGTTATTCATATACCAGAAATGTTTGAAGCTACTGACTGAATGAAAGGAGCTGGCATCTCACTCTCTTTGAATCTTCTTTATCATGCTAAGAGGAGCAGGAAAAAGCAAAAAATTTCAGAATTGCACCTTGCAATGCGGAGAAATTACTCTTTGTGCATTTACAATATTCATTGATTTTTGCCATTGAAAAACGTCCAGAAATGATTGAAGCTACTGACTGAATGAAAGGAGCTGGCATCTCACTCTCTTTGAATCTTCTTTATCATGCTAAGAGGAGCAGGAAAAAGCAAAAAATTTCAGAATTGCACCTTGCAATGCGGAGAAATTACTGTTTGTGCATTTACAATATTCATTGATTTTTGCCATTGAAAAACATCATGTTATTCATATACCAGAAATGATTGAAGCTACTGACTGAATGAAAGGAGCTGGCATCTCGCTCTCTTTGAATCTTCTTTATCATGCTAAGAGGAGCAGGAAAAAGCAAAAAATTTCAGAATTGCACCTTGCAATGCGGAGAAATTACTGTTTGTGCATTTACAATATTCATTGATTTTTGCCATTGAAAAACGTCCAGAAATGATTGAAGCTACTGACTGAATGAAAGGAGCTGGCATCTCACTCTCTTTGAATCTTCTTTATCATGCTAAGAGGAGCAGGAAAAAGCAAAAAATTTCAGAATTGCACCTTGCAATGTGGAGAAATTACTGTTTGTGCATTTACAATATTCATTGATTTTTGCCATTGAAAAACATCATGTTATTCATATACCAGAAATGATTGAAGCTACTGACTGAATGAAGGAGCTGGCATCTCACTCTCTTTGAATCTTCTTTATCATGCTAAAAGGAGCAGGAAAAAGCAAAAAATTTCAGAATTGCACCTTGCAATGCGGAGAAATTACTGTTTGTGCATTTACAATATTCATTGATTTTTGCCATTGAAAAACGTCCAGAAATGATTGAAGCTACTGACTGAATGAAAGGAGCTGGCATCTCACTCTCTTTGAATCTTCTTTATCATGCTAAGAGGAGCAGGAAAAAGCAAAAAATTTCAGAATTGCACCTTGCAATGCGGAGAAATTACTGTTTGTGCTTTTACAATATTCATTGATTTTTGCCATTGAAAAACATCATGTTATTCATATACCAGAAATGTTTGAAGCTACTGACTGAATGAAAGGAGCTGGCATCTCACTCTCTTTGAATCTTCTTTATCATGCTAAGAGGAGCAGGAAAAAGCAAAAAATTTCAGAATTGCACCTTGCAATGCGGAGAAATTACTGTTTGTGCATTTACAATATTCATTGATTTTTGCCATTGAAAAACGTCCAGAAATGATTGAAGCTACTGACTGAATGAAAGGAGCTGGCATCTCACTCTCTTTGAATCTTCTTTATCATGCTAAGAGGAGCAGGAAAAAGCAAAAAATTTCAGAATTGCACCTTGCAATGCGGAGAAATTACTGTTTGTGCATTTACAATATTCATTGATTTTTGCCATTGAAAAACGTCCAGAAATGATTGAAGCTACTGACTGAATGAAAGGAGCTGGCATCTCACTCTCTTTGAATCTTCTTTATCATGCTAAGAGGAGCAGGAAAAAGCAAAAAATTTCAGAATTGCAACTTGCAATGCGGAGAAATTACTGTTTGTGCATTTACAATATTCATTGATTTTTGCCATTGAAAAACATCATGTTATTCATATACCAGAAATGATTGAAGCTACTGACTGAATGAAAGGAGCTGGCATCTCACTCTCTTTGAATCTTCTTTATCATGCTAAGAGGAGCAGGAAAAAGCAAAAAATTTCAGAATTGCACCTTGCAATGCGGAGAAATTACTGTTTGTGCATTTACAATATTCATTGATTTTTGCCATTGAAAAACGTCCAGAAATGATTGAAGCTACTGACTGAATGAAAGGAGCTGGCATCTCACTCTCTTTGAATCTTCTTTATCATGCTAAGAGGAGCAGGAAACAGCAAAAAATTTCAGAATTGCACCTTGCAATGCGGAGAAATTACTGTTTGTGCATTTACAATATTCATTGATTTTTGCCATTGAAAAACGTCCAGAAATGATTGAAGCTACTGACTGAATGAAAGGAGCTGGCATCTCACTCTCTTTGAATCTTCTTTATCATGCTAAGAGGAGCAGGAAAAAGCAAAAAATTTCAGAATTGCACCTTGCAATGCGGAGAAATTACTGTTTGTGCATTTACAATATTCATTAATTTTTGCCATTGAAAAACATCATGTTATTCATATCCCAGAAATGTTTGAAGCTACTGACTGAATGAAAGAAGCTGGCATCTCACTCTCTTTGAATCTTCTTTATCATGCTAAGAGGAGCAGGAAAAAGCAAAAAATTTCAGAATTGCACCTTGCAATGCGGAGAAATTACTGTTTGTGCATTTACAATCTTCATTGATTTTTGCCATTGAAAAACGTCCAGAAATGATTGAAGCTACTGACTGAATGAAAGGAGCTGGCATCTCACTCTCTTTGAATCTTCTTTATCATGCTAAGAGGAGCAGGAAAAAGCAAAAAATTTCAGAATTGCACCTTGCAATGCGGAGAAATTACTGTTTGTGCATTTACAATATTCATTGATTTTTGCCATTGAAAAACATCATGTTATTCATATACCAGAAATGTTTGAAGCTACTGACTGAATGAAAGGAGCTGGCATCTCACTCTCTTTGAATCTTCTTTATCATGCTAAGAGGAGCAGGAAAAAGCAAAAAATTTCAGAATTGCACCTTGCAATGCGGAGAAATTACTGTTTGTGCATTTACAATATTCATTGATTTTTGCCATTGAAAAACATCCAGAAATGATTGAAGCTACTGACTGAATGAAAGGAGCTGGCATCTCACTCTCTTTGAATCTTCTTTATCATGCTAAGAGGAGCAGGAAAAAGCAAAAAATTTCAGAATTGCACCTTGCAATGCGGAGAAATTACTGTTTGTGCATTTACAATATTCATTGATTTTTGCCATTGAAAAACGTCCAGAAATGATTGAAGCTACTGACTGAATGAAAGGAGCTGGCATCTCACTCTCTTTGAATCTTCTTTATCATGCTAAGAGGAGCAGGAAAAAGCAAAAAATTTCAGAATTGCAACTTGCAATGCGGAGAAATTACTGTTTGTGCATTTACAATATTCATTGATTTTTGCCATTGAAAAACATCATGTTATTCATATACCAGAAATGATTGAAGCTACTGACTGAATGAAAGGAGCTGGCATCTCACTCTCTTTGAATCTTCTTTATCATGCTAAGAGGAGCAGGAAAAAGCAAAAAATTTCAGAATTGCACCTTGCAATGCGGAGAAATTACTGTTTGTGCATTTACAATATTCATTGATTTTTGCCATTGAAAAACGTCCAGAAATGATTGAAGCTACTGACTGAATGAAAGGAGCTGGCATCTCACTCTCTTTGAATCTTCTTTATCATGCTAAGAGGAGCAGGAAAAAGCAAAAAATTTCAGAATTGCACCTTGCAATGCGGAGAAATTACTGTTTGTGCATTTACAATATTCATTGATTTTTGCCATTGAAAAACGTCCAGAAATGATTGAAGCTACTGACTGAATGAAAGGAGCTGGCATCTCACTCTCTTTGAATCTTCTTTATCATGCTAAGAGGAGCAGGAAAAAGCAAAAAATTTCAGAATTGAACCTTGCAATGCGGAGAAATTACTGTTTGTGCATTTACAATATTCATTAATTTTTGCCATTGAAAAACATCATGTTATTCATATCCCAGAAATGTTTGAAGCTACTGACTGAATGAAAGAAGCTGGCATCTCACTCTCTTTGAATCTTCTTTATCATGCTAAGAGGAGCAGGAAAAAGCAAAAAAATTCAGAATTGCACCTTGCAATGCGGAGAAATTACTGTTTGTGCATTTACAATATTCATTGATTTTTGCCATTGAAAAACGTCCAGAAATGATTGAAGCTACTGACTGAATGAAAGGAGCTGGCATCTCACTCTCTTTGAATCTTCTTTATCATGCTAAGAGGAGCAGGAAAAAGCAAAAAATTTCAGAATTGCACCTTGCAATGCGGAGAAATTACTGTTTGTGCATTTACAATATTCATTGATTTTTGCCATTGAAAAACATCATGTTATTCATATACCAGAAATGTTTGAAGCTACTGACTGAATGAAAGGAGCTGGCATCTCACTCTCTTTGAATCTTCTTTATCATGCTAAGAGGAGCAGGAAAAAGCAAAAAATTTCAGAATTGCACCTTGCAATGCGGAGAAATTACTGTTTGTGCATTTACAATATTCATTGATTTTTGCCATTGAAAAACGTCCAGAAATGATTGAAGCTACTGACTGAATGAAAGGAGCTGGCATCTCACTCTCTTTGAATCTTCTTTATCATGCTAAGAGGAGCAGGAAAATGCAAGAAATTTCAGAATTGCACCTTGCAATGCGGAGAAATTACTGTTTGTGCATTTACAATATTCATTGATTTTTGCCATTGAAAAACATCCAGAAATGATTGAAGCTACTGACTGAATGAAAGGAGCTGGCATCTCACTCTCTTTGAATCTTCTTTATCATGCTAAGAGGAGCAGGAAAAAGCCAAAAATTTCAGAATTGCACCTTGCAATGCGGAGAAATTACTGTTTGTGCATTTACAATATTCATTGATTTTTGCCATTGAAAAACATCATGTTATTCATATACCAGAAATGATTGAAGCTACTGACTGAATGAAAGGAGCTGGCATCTCACTCTCTTTGAATCTTCTTTATCATGCAAAGAGGAGCAGGAAAAAGCAAAAAATTTCAGAATTGCACCTTGCAATGCGGAGAAATTACTGTTTGTGCATTTACAATATTCATTGATTTTTGCCATTGAAAAACGTCCAGAAATGATTGAAGCTACTGACTGAATGAAAGGAGCTGGCATCTCACTCTCTTTGAATCTTCTTTATCATGCTAAGAGGAGCAGGAAAAAGCAAAAAATTTCAGAATTGCACCTTGCAATGCGGAGAAATTACTGTTTGTGCATTTACAATATTCATTGATTTTTGCCATTGAAAAACGTCCAGAAATGATTGAAGCTACTGACTGAATGAAAGGAGCTGGCATCTCACTCTCTTTGAATCTTCTTTATCATGCTAAGAGGAGCAGGAAAAAGCAAAAAATTTCAGAATTGCAACTTGCAATGCGGAGAAATTACTGTTTGTGCATTTACAATATTCATTGATTTTTGCCATTGAAAAACATCATGTTATTCATATACCAGAAATGATTGAAGCTACTGACTGAATGAAAGGAGCTGGCATCTCACTCTCTTTGAATCTTCTTTATCATGCTAAGAGGAGCAGGAAAAAGCAAAAAATTTCAGAATTGCACCTTGCAATGCGGAGAAATTACTGTTTGTGCATTTACAATATTCATTGATTTTTGCCATTGAAAAACGTCCAGAAATGATTGAAGCTACTGACTGAATGAAAGGAGCTGGCATCTCACTCTCTTTGAATCTTCTTTATCATGCTAAGAGGAGCAGGAAAAAGCAAAAAATTTCAGAATTGCACCTTGCAATGCGGAGAAATTACTGTTTGTGCATTTACAATATTCATTGATTTTTGCCATTGAAAAACGTCCAGAAATGATTGAAGCTACTGACTGAATGAAAGGAGCTGGCATCTCACTCTCTTTGAATCTTCTTTATCATGCTAAGAGGAGCAGGAAAAAGCAAAAAATTTCAGAATTGCACCTTGCAATGCGGAGAAATTACTGTTTGTGCATTTACAATATTCATTAATTTTTGCCATTGAAAAACATCATGTTATTCATATCCCAGAAATGTTTGAAGCTACTGACTGAATGAAAGAAGCTGGCATCTCACTCTCTTTGAATCTTCTTTATCATGCTAAGAGGAGCAGGAAAAAGCAAAAAAATTCAGAATTGCACCTTGCAATGCGGAGAAATTACTGTTTGTGCATTTACAATATTCATTGATTTTTGCCATTGAAAAACGTCCAGAAATGATTGAAGCTACTGACTGAATGAAAGGAGCTGGCATCTCACTCTCTTTGAATCTTCTTTATCATGCTAAGAGGAGCAGGAAAAAGCAAAAAATTTCAGAATTGCACCTTGCAATGCGGAGAAATTACTGTTTGTGCATTTACAATATTCATTGATTTTTGCCATTGAAAAACATCATGTTATTCATATACCAGAAATGTTTGAAGCTACTGACTGAATGAAAGGAGCTGGCATCTCACTCTCTTTGAATCTTCTTTATCATGCTAAGAGGAGCAGGAAAAAGCAAAAAATTTCAGAAATGCACCTTGCAATGCGGAGAAATTACTGTTTGTGCATTTACAATATTCATTGATTTTTGCCATTGAAAAACGTCCAGAAATGATTGAAGCTACTGACTGAATGAAAGGAGCTGGCATCTCACTCTCTTTGAATCTTCTTTATCATGCTAAGAGGAGCAGGAAAATGCAAGAAATTTCAGAATTGCACCTTGCAATGCGGAGAAATTACTGTTTGTGCATTTACAATATTCATTGATTTTTGCCATTGAAAAACATCCAGAAATGATTGAAGCTACTGACTGAATGAAAGGAGCTGGCATCTCACTCTCTTTGAATCTTCTTTATCATGCTAAGAGGAGCAGGAAAAAGCCAAAAATTTCAGAATTGCACCTTGCAATGCGGAGAAATTACTGTTTGTGCATTTACAATATTCATTGATTTTTGCCATTGAAAAACATCATGTTATTCATATACCAGAAATGATTGAAGCTACTGACTGAATGAAAGGAGCTGGCATCTCACTCTCTTTGAATCTTCTTTATCATGCAAAGAGGAGCAGGAAAAAGCAAAAAATTTCAGAATTGCACCTTGCAATGCGGAGAAATTACTGTTTGTGCATTTACAATATTCATTGATTTTTGCCATTGAAAAACGTCCAGAAATGATTGAAGCTACTGACTGAATGAAAGGAGCTGGCATCTCACTCTCTTTGAATCTTCTTTATCATGCTAAGAGGAGCAGGAAAAAGCAAAAAATTTCAGAATTGCACCTTGCAATGCGGAGAAATTACTGTTTGTGCATTTACAATATTCATTGATTTTTGCCATTGAAAAACGTCCAGAAATGATTGAAGCAACTGACTGAATGAAAGGAGCTGGCATCTCACTCTCTTTGAATCTTCTTTATCATGCTAAGAGGAGCAGGAAAAAGCAAAAAATTTCAGAATTGCACCTTGCAATGCGGAGAAATTACTGTTTGTGCATTTACAATATTCATTGATTTTTGCCATTGAAAAACGTCCAGAAATAATTGAAGCTACTGACTGAATGAAAGGAGCTGGCATCTCACTCTCTTTGAATCTTCTTTATCATGCTAAGAGGAGCAGGAAAAAGCAAAAAATTTCAGAATTGCAACTTGCAATGCGGAGAAATTACTGTTTGTGCATTTACAATATTCATTGATTTTTGCCATTGAAAAACATCATGTTATTCATATACCAGAAATGATTGAAGCTACTGACTGAATGAAAGGAGCTGGCATCTCACTCTCTTTGAATCTTCTTTATCATGCTAAGAGGAGCAGGAAAAAGCAAAAAATTTCAGAATTGCACCTTGCAATGCGGAGAAATTACTGTTTGTGCATTTACAATATTCATTGATTTTTGCCATTGAAAAACGTCCAGAAATGATTGAAGCTACTGACTGAATGAAAGGAGCTGGCATCTCACTCTCTTTGAATCTTCTTTATCATGCTAAGAGGAGCAGGAAAAAGCAAAAAATTTCAGAATTGCACCTTGCAATGCGGAGAAATTACTGTTTGTGCTTTTACAATATTCATTGATTTTTGCCATTGAAAAACATCATGTTATTCATATACCAGAAATGTTTGTAGCTACTGACTGAATGAAAGGAGCTGGCATCTCACTCTCTTTGAATCTTCTTTATCATGCTAAGAGGAGCAGGAAAAAGCAAAAAATTTCAGAATTGCACCTTGCAATGCGGAGAAATTACTGTTTGTGCATTTACAATATTCATTGATTTTTGCCATTGAAAAATGTCCAGAAATGATTGAAGCTGCTGACTGAATGAAAGGAGCTGGCATCTCACTCTCTTTGAATCTTCTTTATCATGCTAAGAGGAGCAGGAAAAAGCAAAAAATTTCAGAATTGCACCTTGCAATGCGGAGAAATTACTGTTTGTGCATTTACAATATTCATTCATTTTTGCCATTGAAAAACATCATGTTATTCATATACCAGAAATGATTGAAGCTACTGACTGAATGAAAGGAGCTGGCATCTCACTCTCTTTGAATCTTCTTTATCATGCTAAGAGGAGCAGGAAAAAGCAAAAAATTTCAGAATTGCACCTTGCAATGCGGAGAAATTACTGTTTGTGCATTTACAATATTCATTGATTTTTGCCATTGAAAAACGTCCAGAAATGATTGAAGCTACTGACTGAATGAAAGGAGCTGGCATCTCACTCTCTTTGAATCTTCTTTATCATGCTAAGAGGAGCAGGAAAAAGCAAAAAATTTCAGAATTGCACCTTGCAATGCGGAGAAATTACTGTTTGTGCATTTACAATATTCATTGATTTTTGCCATTGAAAAACGTCCAGAAATGATTGAAGCTACTGACTGAATGAAAGGAGCTGGCATCTCACTCTCTTTGAATCTTCTTTATCATGCTAAGAGGAGCAGGAAAAAGCAAAAAATTTCAGAATTGCACCTTGCAATGTGGAGAAATTACTCTTTGTGCATTTACAATATTCATTGATTTTTGCAATTGAAAAACATCATGTTATTCATATACCAGAAATGATTGAAGCTACTGACTGAATGAAAGGAGCTGGCATCTCGCTCTCTTTGAATCTTCTTTATCATGCTAAGAGGAGCAGGAAAAAGCAAAAAATTTCAGAATTGCACCTTGCAATGCGGAGAAATTACTGTTTGTGCATTTACAATATTCATTGATTTTTGCCATTGAAAAACATCATGTTATTCATATACCAGAAATGATTGAAGCTACTGACTGAATGAAAGGAGCTGGCATCTCGCTCTCTTTGAATCTTCTTTATCATGCTAAGAGGAGCAGGAAAAAGCAAAAAATTTCAGAATTGCACCTTGCAATGCGGAGAAATTACTGTTTGTGCATTTACAATATTCATTGATTTTTGCCATTGAAAAACGTTCAGAAATGATTGAAGCTACTGACTGAATGAAAGGAGCTGGCATCTCACTCTCTTTGAATCTTCTTTATCATGCTAAGAGGAGCAGGAAAAAGCAAAAAATTTCAGAATTGCACCTTGCAATGTGGAGAAATTACTCTTTGTGCATTTACAATATTCATTGATTTTTGCAATTGAAAAACATCATGTTATTCATATACCAGAAATGATTGAAGCTACTGACTGAATGAAAGGAGCTGGCATCTCACTCTCTTTGAATCTTCTTTATCATGCTAAGAGGAGCAGGAAAAAGCAAAAAATTTCAGAATTGCACCTTGCAATGCGGAGAAATTACTGTTTGTGCATTTACAATATTCATTGATTTTTGCCATTGAAAAACGTCCAGAAATGATTGAAGCTACTGACTGAATGAAAGGAGCTGGCATCTCACTCTCTTTGAATCTTCTTTATCATGCTAAGAGGAGCAGGAAAAAGCAAAAAATTTCAGAATTGCACCTTGCAATGCGGAGAAATTACTGTTTGTGCTTTTACAATAT
This sequence comes from Phyllobates terribilis, assembly GCF_046119375.1. Taxonomy (NCBI): domain Eukaryota; kingdom Metazoa; phylum Chordata; class Amphibia; order Anura; family Dendrobatidae; genus Phyllobates; species Phyllobates terribilis. The sequence goes on along the minus strand of NW_027366575.1, from coordinate 54,564 downwards.
TCATTGATTTTTGCCATTGAAAAACATCATGTTATTCATATACCAGAAATGTTTGAAGCTACTGACTGAATGAAAGGAGCTGGCATCTCACTCTCTTTGAATCTTCTTTATCATGCTAAGAGGAGCAGGAAAAAGCAAAAAATTTCAGAATTGCACCTTGCAATGCGGAGAAATTACTGTTTGTGCATTTACAATATTCATTGATTTTTGCCATTGAAAAACGTCCAGAAATGATTGAAGCTACTGACTGAATGAATGGAGCTGGCATCTCACTCTCTTTGAGTCTTCTTTATCATGCTAAGAGGAGCAGGAAAAAGCAAAAAATTTCAGAATTGCACCTTGCAATGCGGAGAAATTACTGTTTGTGCATTTACAATATTCATTGATTTTTGCCATTGAAAAACGTCCAGAAATGATTGAAGCTACTGACTGAATGAAAGGAGCTGGCATCTCACTCTCTTTGAATCTTCTTTATCATGCTAAGAGGAGCAGGAAAAAGCAAAAAATTTCAGAATTGCAACTTGCAATGCGGAGAAATTACTGTTTGTGCATTTACAATATTCATTGATTTTTGCCATTGAAAAACATCATGTTATTCATATACCAGAAATGATTGAAGCTACTGACTGAATGAAAGGAGCTGGCATCTCACTCTCTTTGAATCTTCTTTATCATGCTAAGAGGAGCAGGAAAAAGCAAAAAATTTCAGAATTGCACCTTGCAATGCGGAGAAATTACTGTTTGTGCATTTACAATATTCATTGATTTTTGCCATTGAAAAACGTCCAGAAATGATTGAAGCTACTGACTGAATGAAAGGAGCTGGCATCTCACTCTCTTTGAATCTTCTTTATCATGCTAAGAGGAGCAGGAAAAAGCAAAAAATTTCAGAATTGCACCTTGCAATGCGGAGAAATTACTGTTTGTGCTTTTACAATATTCATTGATTTTTGCCATTGAAAAACATCATGTTATTCATATACCAGAAATGTTTGAAGCTACTGACTGAATGAAAGGAGCTGGCATCTCACTCTCTTTGAATCTTCTTTATCATGCTAAGAGGAGCAGGAAAAAGCAAAAAATTTCAGAATTGCACCTTGCAATGCGGAGAAATTACTGTTTGTGCATTTACAATATTCATTGATTTTTGCCATTGAAAAACGTCCAGAAATGATTGAAGCTACTGACTGAATGAAAGGAGCTGGCATCTCACTCTCTTTGAATCTTCTTTATCATGCTAAGTGGAGCAGGAAAAAGCAAAAAATTTCAGAATTGCACCTTGCAATGCGGAGAAATTACTGTTTGTGCATTTACAATATTCATTGATTTTTGCCATTGAAAAACGTCCAGAAATGATTGAAGCTACTGACTGAATGAAAGGAGCTGGCATCTCACTCTCTTTGAATCTTCTTTATCATGCTAAGAGGAGCAGGAAAAAGCAAAAAATTTCAGAATTGCACCTTGCAATGCGGAGAAATTACTGTTTGTGCTTTTACAATATTCATTGATTTTTGCCATTGAAAAACATCATGTTATTCATATACCAGAAATGTTTGAAGCTACTGACTGAATGAAAGGAGCTGGCATCTCACTCTCTTTGAATCTTCTTTATCATGCTAAGAGGAGCAGGAAAAAGCAAAAAATTTCAGAATTGCACCTTGCAATGCGGAGAAATTACTGTTTGTGCATTTACAATATTCATTGATTTTTGCCATTGAAAAACGTCCAGAAATGATTGAAGCTACTGACTGAATGAAAGGAGCTGGCATCTCACTCTCTTTGAATCTTCTTTATCATGCTAAGAGGAGCAGGAAAAAGCAAAAAATTTCAGAATTGCACCTTGCAATGCGGAGAAATTACTGTTTGTGCATTTACAATATTCATTGATTTTTGCCATTGAAAAACGTCCAGAAATGATTGAAGCTACTGACTGAATGAAAGGAGCTGGCATCTCACTCTCTTTGAATCTTCTTTATCATGCTAAGAGGAGCAGGAAAAAGCAAAAAATTTCAGAATTGCAACTTGCAATGCGGAGAAATAACTGTTTGTGCATTTACAATATTCATTGATTTTTGCCATTGAAAAACATCATGTTATTCATATACCAGAAATGATTGAAGCTACTGACTGAATGAAAGGAGCTGGCATCTCACTCTCTTTGAATCTTCTTTATCATGCTAAGAGGAGCAGGAAAAAGCAAAAAATTTCAGAATTGCACCTTGCAATGCGGAGAAATTACTGTTTGTGCATTTACAATATTCATTGATTTTTGCCATTGAAAAACGTCCAGAAATGATTGAAGCTACTGACTGAATGAAAGGAGCTGGCATCTCACTCTCTTTGAATCTTCTTTATCATGCTAAGAGGAGCAGGAAAAAGCAAAAAATTTCAGAATTGCACCTTGCAATGCGGAGAAATTACTGTTTGTGCTTTTACAATATTCATTGATTTTTGCCATTGAAAAACATCATGTTATTCATATACCAGAAATGTTTGAAGCTACTGACTGAATGAAAGGAGCTGGCATCTCACTCTCTTTGAATCTTCTTTATCATGCTAAGAGGAGCAGGAAAAAGCAAAAAATTTCAGAATTGCACCTTGCAATGCGGAGAAATTACTGTTTGTGCATTTACAATTTTCATTGATTTTTGCCATTGAAAAACGTCCAGAAATGATTGAAGCTACTGACTGAATGAAAGGAGCTGGCATCTCACTCTCTTTGAATCTTCTTTATCATGCTAAGAGGAGCAGGAAAAAGCAAAAAATTTCAGAATTGCACCTTGCAATGCGGAGAAATTACTGTTTGTGCATTTACAATATTCATTGATTTTTGCCATTGAAAAACGTCCAGAAATGATTGAAGCTACTGACTGAATGAAAGGAGCTGGCATCTCACTCTCTTTGAATCTTCTTTATCATGCTAAGAGGAGCAGGAAAAAGCAAAAAATTTCAGAATTGCACCTTGCAATGCGGAGAAATTACTGTTTGTGCATTTACAATATTCATTGATTTTTGCCATTGAAAAACATCATGTTATTCATATACCAGAAATGATTGAAGCTACTGACTGAATGAAAGGAGCTGGCATCTTACTCTCTTTGAATCTTCTTTGTCATGCTAAGAGGAGCAGGAAAAAGCAAAAAATTTCAGAATTGCACCTTGCAATGCGGAGAAATTACTGTTTGTGCATTTACAATATTCATTGATTTTTGCCATTGAAAAACGTCCAGAAATGATTGAAGCTACTGACTGAATGAAAGGAGCTGGCATCTCACTCTCTTTGAATCTTCTTTATCATGCTAAGAGGAGCAGGAAAAAGCAAAAAATTTCAGAATTGCACCTTGCAATGCGGAGAAATTACTGTTTGTGCATTTACAATATTCATTGATTTTTGCCATTGAAAAACGTCCAGAAATGATTGAAGCTACTGACTGAATGAAAGGAGCTGGCATCTCACTCTCTTTGAATCTTCTTTATCATGCTAAGAGGAGCAGGAAAAAGCAAAAAATTTCAGAATTGCACCTTGCAATGCGGAGAAATTACTGTTTGTGCATTTACAATATTCATTGATTTTTGCCATTGAAAAACATCATGTTATTCATATACCAGAAATGTTTGAAGCTACTGACTGAATGAAAGGAGCTGGCATCTCACTCTCTTTGAATCTTCTTTATCATGCTAAGAGGAGCAGGAAAAAGCAAAAAATTTCAGAATTGCACCTTGCAATGCGGAGAAATTACTGTTTGTGCATTTACAATATTCATTGATTTTTGCCATTGAAAAACGTCCAGAAATGATTGAAGCTACTGACTGAATGAAAGGAGCTGGCATCTCACTCTCTTTGAATCTTCTTTATCATGCTAAGAGGAGCAGGAAAAAGCAAAAAATTTCAGAATTGCACCTTGCAATGCGGAGAAATTACTGTTTGTGCATTTACAATATTCATTGATTTTTGCCATTGAAAAACGTCCAGAAATGATTGAAGCTACTGACTGAATGAAAGGAGCTGGCATCTCACTCTCTTTGAATCTTCTTTATCATGCTAAGAGGAGCAGGAAAAAGCAAAAAATTTCAGAATTGAACCTTGCAATGCGGAGAAATTACTCTTTGTGCATTTACAATATTCATTGATTTTTGCCATTGAAAAACATCATGTTATTCATATACCAGAAATGTTTGAAGCTACTGACTGAATGAAAGGAGCTGGCATCTCACTCTCTTTGAATCTTCTTTATCATGCTAAGAGGAGCAGGAAAAAGCAAAAAATTTCAGAATTGCACCTTGCAATGCGGAGAAATTACTGTTTGTGCATTTACAATATTCATTGATTTTTGCCATTGAAAAACATCATGTTATTCATATACCAGAAATGTTTGAAGCTACTGACTGAATGAAAGGAGCTGGCATCTCACTCTCTTTGAATCTTCTTTATCATGCTAAGAGGAGCAGGAAAAAGCAAAAAATTTCAGAATTGCACCTTGCAATGTGGAGAAATTACTGTTTGTGCATTTACAATATTCATTGATTTTTACCATTGAAAAACGTCCAGAAATGATTGAAGCTACTGACTGAATGAAAGTAGCTGGCATCTCACTCTCTTTGAATCTTCTTTATCATGCTAAGAGGAGCAGGAAAAAGCAAAAAATTTCAGACTTGCACCTTGCAATGCGGAGAAATTACTGTTTGTGCATTTACAATATTCATTGATTTTTGCCATTGAAAAACATCATGTTATTCATATACCAGAAATGTTTGAAGCTACTGACTGAATGAAAGGAGCTGGCATCTCACTCTCTTTGAATCTCCTTTATCATGCTAAGAGGAGCAGGAAAAAGCAAAAAATTTCAGAATTGCACCTTGCAATGCGGAGAAATTACTGTTTGTGCATTTACAATATTCATTGATTTTTGCCATTGAAAAACGTCCAGAAATGATTGAAGCTACTGACTGAATGAAAGGAGCTGGCATCTCACTCTCTTTGAATCTTCTTTATCATGCTAAGAGGAGCAGGAAAAAGCAAAAAATTTCAGAATTGCACCTTGCAATGCGGAGAAATTACTGTTTGTGCATTTACAATATTCATTGATTTTTGCCATTGAAAAACGTCCAGAAATGATTGAAGCTACTGACTGAATGAAAGGAGCTGGCATCTCACTCTCTTTGAATCTTCTTTATCATGCTAAGAGGAGCAGGAAAAATCAAAAAATTTCAGAATTGCACCTTGCAATGCGGAGAAATTACTGTTTGTGCATTTACAATATTCAATGATTTTTGCCATTGAAAAACATGTTATTCATATACCAGAAATGTTTGAAGCTACTGACTGAATGAAAGGAGCTGGCACCTCACTCTCTTTGAATCTTCTTTATCATGCTAAGAGGAGCGGGAAAAAGCAAAAAATTTCAGAATTGCACCTTGCAATGCGGAGAAATTACTGTTTGTGCATTTACAATATTCATTGATTTTTGCCATTGAAAAACATCCAGAAATGATTGAAGGTACTGACTGAATGAAAGGAGCTGGCATCTCACTCTCTTTGAATCTTCTTTATCATGCTAAGAGGAGCAGGAAAAAGCAAAAAATTTCAGAATTGCACCTTGCAATGCGGAGAAATTACTGTTTGTGCATTTACAATATTCATTGATTTTTGCCATTGAAAAACGTCCAGAAATGATTGAAGCTACTGACTGAATGAAAGGAGCTGGCATCTCACTCTCTTTGAATCTTCTTTATCATGCTAAGAGGAGCAGGAAAAAGCAAAAAATTTCAGAATTGCACCTTGCAATGCGGAGAAATTACAGTTTGTGCATTTACAATATTCATTGATTTTTGCCATTGAAAAACATCCAGAAATGATTGAAGCTACTGACTGAATGAAAGGAGCTGGCATCTCACTCTCTTTGAATCTTCTTTATCATGCTAAGAGGAGCAGGAAAAAGCAAAAAATTTCAGAATTGCACCTTGCAATGCGGAAAAATTACTGTTTGTGCATTTACAATATTCATTGATTTTTGCCATTGAAAAACGTCCAGAAATGATTGAAGCTACTGACTGAATGAAAGGAGCTGGCATCTCACTCTCTTTGAATCTTCTTTATCATGCTAAGAGGAGCAGGAAAAAGCAAAAAATTTCAGAATTGCACCTTGCAATGCGGAGAAATTACTGTTTGTGCATTTACAATATTCATTGATTTTTGCCATTGAAAAACATCATGTTATTCATATACCAGAAATGATAGAAGCTACTGACTGAATGAAAGGAGCTGGCATCTTACTCTCTTTGAATCTTCTTTGTCATGCTAAGAGGAGCAGGAAAAAGCAAAAAATTTCAGAATTGCACCTTGCAATGCGGAGAAATTACTGTTTGTGCATTTACAATATTCATTGATTTTTGCCATTGAAAAACGTCCAGAAATGATTGAAGCTACTGACTGAATGAAAGGAGCTGGCATCTCACTCTCTTTGAATCTTCTTTATCATGCTAAGAGGAGCAGGAAAAAGCAAAAAATTTCAGAATTGCACCTTGCAATGCGGAGAAATTACTGTTTGTGCATTTACAATATTCATTGATTTTTGCCATTGAAAAACATCATGTTATTCATATACCAGAAATGTTTGAAGCTACTGACTGAATGAAAGGAGCTGGCATCTCACTCTCTTTGAATCTTCTTTATCATGCTTAGAGGAGCAGGAAAAAGCAAAAAATTTCAGAATTGCACCTTGCAATGTGGAGAAATTACTGTTTGTGCATTTACAATATTCATTGATTTTTACCATTGAAAAACGTCCAGAAATGATTGAAGCTACTGACTGAATGAAAGTAGCTGGCATCTCACTCTCTTTGAATCTTCTTTATCATGCTAAGAGGAGCAGGAAAAAGCAAAAAATTTCAGAATTGCACCTTGCAATCCAGAGAAATTACTGTTTGTGCATTTACAATATTCATTGATTTTTGCCATTGAAAAACATCATGTTATTCATATACCAGAAATGTTTGAAGCTACTGACTGAATGAAAGGAGCTGGCATCTCACTCTCTTTGAATCTTCTTTATCATGCTAAGAGGAGCAGGAAAAAGCAAAAAATTTCAGAATTGCACCTTGCAATGTGGAGAAATTACTGTTTGTGCATTTACAATATTCATTGATTTTTACCATTGAAAAACGTCCAGAAATGATTGAAGCTACTGACTGAATGAAAGTAGCTGGCATCTCACTCTCTTTGAATCTTCTTTATCATGCTAAGAGGAGCAGGAAAAAGCAAAAAATTTCAGACTTGCACCTTGCAATGCGGAGAAATTACTGTTTGTGCATTTACAATATTCATTGATTTTTGCCATTGAAAAACATCATGTTATTCATATACCAGAAATGTTTGAAGCTACTGACTGAATGAAAGGAGCTGGCATCTCACTCTCTTTGAATCTTCTTTATCATGCTAAGAGGAGCAGGAAAAAGCAAAAAATTTCAGAATTGCACCTTGCAATGCGGAGAAATTACTGTTTGTGCATTTACAATATTCATTGATTTTTGCCATTGAAAAACGTCCAGAAATGATTGAAGCTACTGACTGAATGAAAGGAGCTGGCATCTCACTCTCTTTGAATCTTGTTTATCATGCTAAGAGGAGCAGGAAAAAGCAAAAAATTTCAGAATTGCACCTTGCAATGCGGAGAAATTACTGTTTGTGCATTTACAATATTCATTGATTTTTGCCATTGAAAAACGTCCAGAAATGATTGAAGCTACTGACTGAATGAAAGGAGCTGGCATCTCACTCTCTTTGAATCTTCTTTATCATGCTAAGAGGAGCAGGAAAAAGCAAAAAATTTCAGAATTGCACCTTGCAATGCGGAGAAATTACTGTTTGTGCATTTACAATATTCATTGATTTTTGCCATTGAAAAACATCATGTTATTCATATACCAGAAATGATTGAAGCTACTGACTGAATGAAAGGAGCTGGCATCTCACTCTCTTTGAATCTTCTTTATCATGCTAAGAGGAGCAGGAAAAAGCAAAAAATTTCAGAATTGCACCTTGCAATGCGGAGAAATTACTGTTTGTGCATTTACAATATTCATTGATTTTTGCCATTGAAAAACGTCCAGAAATGTTTGAAGCTACTGACTGAATGAAAGGAGCTGGCATCTCACTCTCTTTGAATCTTCTTTATCATGCTAGGATTAGCAGGAAAAAGCAAAAAATTTCAGAATTGCACCTTGCAATGTGGAGATATTACTGTTTGTGCATTTACAATATTCATTGATTTTTGCCATTGAAAAACGTCCAGAAATGTTTGAAGCTACTGACTGAATGAAAGGAGCTGGCATCTCACTCTCTTTGAATCTTCTTTATCATGCTAGGAGTAGCAGGAAAAAGCAAAAAATTTCAGAATTGCACCTTGCAATGTGGAGATATTACTGTTTGTGCATTTACAATATTCATTGATTTTTGCCATTGAAAAACGTCCAGAAATGTTTGAAGCTACTGACTGAATGAAAGGAGCTGGCATCTCACTCTCTTTGAATCTTCTTTATCATGCTAGGATTAGCAGGAAAAAGCAAAAAATTTCAGAATTGCACCTTGCAATGTGGAGATATTACTGTTTGTGCATTTACAATATTCATTGATTTTTGCCATTGAAAAACATCATGTTATTCATATACCAGAAATGTTTGAAGCTACTGACTGAATGAAAGGAGCTGGCATCTCACTCTCTTTGAATCTTCTTTATCATGCTAAGAGGAGCAGGAAAAAGCAAAAAATTTCAGAATTGCACCTTGCAATGCGGAGAAATTACTGTTTGTGCATTTACAATATTCATTGATTTTTGCCATTGAAAAACATCCAGAAATGATTGAAGCTACTGACTGAATGAATGGAGCTGGCATCTCACTCTCTTTGAGTCTTCTTTATCATGCTAAGAGGAGCAGGAAAAAGCAAAAAATTTCAGAATTGCACCTTGCAATGCGGAGAAATTACTGTTTGTGCATTTACAATATTCATTGATTTTTGCCATTGAAAAACGTCCAGAAATGATTGAAGCTACTGACTGAATGAAAGGAGCTGGCATCTCACTCTCTTTGAATCTTCTTTATCATGCTAAGAGGAGCAGGAAAAAGCAAAAAATTTCAGAATTGCAACTTGCAATGCGGAGAAATTACTGTTTGTGCATTTACAATATTCATTGATTTTTGCCATTGAAAAACATCATGTTATTCATATACCAGAAATGATTGAAGCTACTGACTGAATGAAAGGAGCTGGCATCTCACTCTCTTTGAATCTTCTTTATCATGCTAAGAGGAGCAGGAAAAAGCAAAAAATTTCAGAATTGCACCTTGCAATGCGGAGAAATTACTGTTTGTGCATTTACAATATTCATTGATTTTTGCCATTGAAAAACGTCCAGAAATGATTGAAGCTACTGACTGAATGAAAGGAGCTGGCATCTCACTCTCTTTGAATCTTCTTTATCATGCTAAGAGGAGCAGGAAAAAGCAAAAAATTTCAGAATTGCACCTTGCAATGCGGAGAAATTACTGTTTGTGCTTTTACAATATTCATTGATTTTTGCCATTGAAAAACATCATGTTATTCATATACCAGAAATGTTTGAAGCTACTGACTGAATGAAAGGAGCTGGCATCTCACTCTCTTTGAATCTTCTTTATCATGCTAAGAGGAGCAGGAAAAAGCAAAAAATTTCAGAATTGCACCTTGCAATGCGGAGAAATTACTGTTTGTGCATTTACAATATTCATTGATTTTTGCCATTGAAAAACGTCCAGAAATGATTGAAGCTACTGACTGAATGAAAGGAGCTGGCATCTCACTCTCTTTGAATCTTCTTTATCATGCTAAGTGGAGCAGGAAAAAGCAAAAAATTTCAGAATTGCACCTTGCAATGCGGAGAAATTACTGTTTGTGCATTTACAATATTCATTGATTTTTGCCATTGAAAAACGTCCAGAAATGATTGAAGCTACTGACTGAATGAAAGGAGCTGGCATCTCACTCTCTTTGAATCTTCTTTATCATGCTAAGAGGAGCAGGAAAAAGCAAAAAATTTCAGAATTGCACCTTGCAATGCGGAGAAATTACTGTTTGTGCTTTTACAATATTCATTGATTTTTGCCATTGAAAAACATCATGTTATTCATATACCAGAAATGTTTGAAGCTACTGACTGAATGAAAGGAGCTGGCATCTCACTCTCTTTGAATCTTCTTTATCATGCTAAGAGGAGCAGGAAAAAGCAAAAAATTTCAGAATTGCACCTTGCAATGCGGAGAAATTACTGTTTGTGCATTTACAATATTCATTGATTTTTGCCATTGAAAAACGTCCAGAAATGATTGAAGCTACTGACTGAATGAAAGGAGCTGGCATCTCACTCTCTTTGAATCGTCTTTATCATGCTAAGAGGAGCAGGAAAAAGCAAAAAATTTCAGAATTGCACCTTGCAATGCGGAGAAATTACTGTTTGTGCATTTACAATATTCATTGATTTTTGCCATTGAAAAACGTCCAGAAATGATTGAAGCTACTGACTGAATGAAAGGAGCTGGCATCTCACTCTCTTTGAATCTTCTTTATCATGCTAAGAGGAGCAGGAAAAAGCAAAAAATTTCAGAATTGCAACTTGCAATGCGGAGAAATTACTGTTTGTGCATTTACAATATTCATTGATTTTTGCCATTGAAAAACATCATGTTATTCATATACCAGAAATGATTGAAGCTACTGACTGAATGAAAGGAGCTGGCATCTCACTCTCTTTGAATCTTCTTTATCATGCTAAGAGGAGCAGGAAAAAGCAAAAAATTTCAGAATTGCACCTTGCAATGCGGAGAAATTACTGTTTGTGCATTTACAATATTCATTGATTTTTGCCATTGAAAAACGTCCAGAAATGATTGAAGCTACTGACTGAATGAAAGGAGCTGGCATCTCACTCTCTTTGAATCTTCTTTATCATGCTAAGAGGAGCAGGAAAAAGCAAAAAATTTCAGAATTGCACCTTGCAATGCGGAGAAATTACTGTTTGTGCTTTTACAATATTCATTGATTTTTGCCATTGAAAAACATCATGTTATTCATATACCAGAAATGTTTGAAGCTACTGACTGAATGAAAGGAGCTGGCATCTCACTCTCTTTGAATCTTCTTTATCATGCTAAGAGGAGCAGGAAAAAGCAAAAAATTTCAGAATTGCACCTTGCAATGCGGAGAAATTACTGTTTGTGCATTTACAATTTTCATTGATTTTTGCCATTGAAAAACGTCCAGAAATGATTGAAGCTACTGACTGAATGAAAGGAGCTGGCATCTCACTCTCTTTGAATCTTCTTTATCATGCTAAGAGGAGCAGGAAAAAGCAAAAAATTTCAGAATTGCACCTTGCAATGCGGAGAAATTACTGTTTGTGCATTTACAATATTCATTGATTTTTGCCATTGAAAAACGTCCAGAAATGATTGAAGCTACTGACTGAATGAAAGGAGCTGGCATCTCACTCTCTTTGAATCTTCTTTATCATGCTAAGAGGAGCAGGAAAAAGCAAAAAATTTCAGAATTGCACCTTGCAATGCGGAGAAATTACTGTTTGTGCATTTACAATATTCATTGATTTTTGCCATTGAAAAACGTCCAGAAATGATTGAAGCTACTGACTGAATGAAAGGAGCTGGCATCTCACTCTCTTTGAATCTTCTTTATCATGCTAAGAGGAGCAGGAAAAATCAAAAAATTTCAGAATTGCACCTTGCAATGCGGAGAAATTACTGTTTGTGCATTTACAATATTCAATGATTTTTGCCATTGAAAAACATGTTATTCATATACCAGAAATGTTTGAAGCTACTGACTGAATGAAAGGAGCTGGCACCTCACTCTCTTTGAATCTTCTTTATCATGCTAAGAGGAGCGGGAAAAAGCAAAAAATTTCAGAATTGCACCTTGCAATGCGGAGAAATTACTGTTTGTGCATTTACAATATTCATTGATTTTTGCCATTGAAAAACATCCAGAAATGATTGAAGGTACTGACTGAATGAAAGGAGCTGGCATCTCACTCTCTTTGAATCTTCTTTATCATGCTAAGAGGAGCAGGAAAAAGCAAAAAATTTCAGAATTGCACCTTGCAATGCGGAGAAATTACTGTTTGTGCATTTACAATATTCATTGATTTTTGCCATTGAAAAACGTCCAGAAATGATTGAAGCTACTGACTGAATGAAAGGAGCTGGCATCTCACTCTCTTTGAATCTTCTTTATCATGCTAAGAGGAGCAGGAAAAAGCAAAAAATTTCAGAATTGCACCTTGCAATGCGGAGAAATTACAGTTTGTGCATTTACAATATTCATTGATTTTTGCCATTGAAAAACATCCAGAAATGATTGAAGCTACTGACTGAATGAAAGGAGCTGGCATCTCACTCTCTTTGAATCTTCTTTATCATGCTAAGAGGAGCAGGAAAAAGCAAAAAATTTCAGAATTGCACCTTGCAATGCGGAAAAATTACTGTTTGTGCATTTACAATATTCATTGATTTTTGCCATTGAAAAACGTCCAGAAATGATTGAAGCTACTGACTGAATGAAAGGAGCTGGCATCTCACTCTCTTTGAATCTTCTTTATCATGCTAAGAGGAGCAGGAAAAAGCAAAAAATTTCAGAATTGCACCTTGCAATGCGGAGAAATTACTGTTTGTGCATTTACAATATTCATTGATTTTTGCCATTGAAAAACATCATGTTATTCATATACCAGAAATGATAGAAGCTACTGACTGAATGAAAGGAGCTGGCATCTTACTCTCTTTGAATCTTCTTTGTCATGCTAAGAGGAGCAGGAAAAAGCAAAAAATTTCAGAATTGCACCTTGCAATGCGGAGAAATTACTGTTTGTGCATTTACAATATTCATTGATTTTTGCCATTGAAAAACGTCCAGAAATGATTGAAGCTACTGACTGAATGAAAGGAGCTGGCATCTCACTCTCTTTGAATCTTCTTTATCATGCTAAGAGGAGCAGGAAAAAGCAAAAAATTTCAGAATTGCACCTTGCAATGCGGAGAAATTACTGTTTGTGCATTTACAATATTCATTGATTTTTGCCATTGAAAAACATCATGTTATTCATATACCAGAAATGTTTGAAGCTACTGACTGAATGAAAGGAGCTGGCATCTCACTCTCTTTGAATCTTCTTTATCATGCTTAGAGGAGCAGGAAAAAGCAAAAAATTTCAGAATTGCACCTTGCAATGTGGAGAAATTACTGTTTGTGCATTTACAATATTCATTGATTTTTACCATTGAAAAACGTCCAGAAATGATTGAAGCTACTGACTGAATGAAAGTAGCTGGCATCTCACTCTCTTTGAATCTTCTTTATCATGCTAAGAGGAGCAGGAAAAAGCAAAAAATTTCAGAATTGCACCTTGCAATCCAGAGAAATTACTGTTTGTGCATTTACAATATTCATTGATTTTTGCCATTGAAAAACATCATGTTATTCATATACCAGAAATGTTTGAAGCTACTGACTGAATGAAAGGAGCTGGCATCTCACTCTCTTTGAATCTTCTTTATCATGCTAAGAGGAGCAGGAAAAAGCAAAAAATTTCAGAATTGCACCTTGCAATGTGGAGAAATTACTGTTTGTGCATTTACAATATTCATTGATTTTTACCATTGAAAAACGTCCAGAAATGATTGAAGCTACTGACTGAATGAAAGTAGCTGGCATCTCACTCTCTTTGAATCTTCTTTATCATGCTAAGAGGAGCAGGAAAAAGCAAAAAATTTCAGACTTGCACCTTGCAATGCGGAGAAATTACTGTTTGTGCATTTACAATATTCATTGATTTTTGCCATTGAAAAACATCATGTTATTCATATACCAGAAATGTTTGAAGCTACTGACTGAATGAAAGGAGCTGGCATCTCACTCTCTTTGAATCTTCTTTATCATGCTAAGAGGAGCAGGAAAAAGCAAAAAATTTCAGAATTGCACCTTGCAATGCGGAGAAATTACTGTTTGTGCATTTACAATATTCATTGATTTTTGCCATTGAAAAACGTCCAGAAATGATTGAAGCTACTGACTGAATGAAAGGAGCTGGCATCTCACTCTCTTTGAATCTTGTTTATCATGCTAAGAGGAGCAGGAAAAAGCAAAAAATTTCAGAATTGCACCTTGCAATGCGGAGAAATTACTGTTTGTGCATTTACAATATTCATTGATTTTTGCCATTGAAAAACGTCCAGAAATGATTGAAGCTACTGACTGAATGAAAGGAGCTGGCATCTCACTCTCTTTGAATCTTCTTTATCATGCTAAGAGGAGCAGGAAAAAGCAAAAAATTTCAGAATTGCACCTTGCAATGCGGAGAAATTACTGTTTGTGCATTTACAATATTCATTGATTTTTGCCATTGAAAAACATCATGTTATTCATATACCAGAAATGATTGAAGCTACTGACTGAATGAAAGGAGCTGGCATCTCACTCTCTTTGAATCTTCTTTATCATGCTAAGAGGAGCAGGAAAAAGCAAAAAATTTCAGAATTGCACCTTGCAATGCGGAGAAATTACTGTTTGTGCATTTACAATATTCATTGATTTTTGCCATTGAAAAACGTCCAGAAATGTTTGAAGCTACTGACTGAATGAAAGGAGCTGGCATCTCACTCTCTTTGAATCTTCTTTATCATGCTAGGATTAGCAGGAAAAAGCAAAAAATTTCAGAATTGCACCTTGCAATGTGGAGATATTACTGTTTGTGCATTTACAATATTCATTGATTTTTGCCATTGAAAAACGTCCAGAAATGTTTGAAGCTACTGACTGAATGAAAGGAGCTGGCATCTCACTCTCTTTGAATCTTCTTTATCATGCTAGGAGTAGCAGGAAAAAGCAAAAAATTTCAGAATTGCACCTTGCAATGTGGAGATATTACTGTTTGTGCATTTACAATATTCATTGATTTTTGCCATTGAAAAACGTCCAGAAATGTTTGAAGCTACTGACTGAATGAAAGGAGCTGGCATCTCACTCTCTTTGAATCTTCTTTATCATGCTAGGATTAGCAGGAAAAAGCAAAAAATTTCAGAATTGCACCTTGCAATGTGGAGATATTACTGTTTGTGCATTTACAATATTCATTGATTTTTGCCATTGAAAAACATCATGTTATTCATATACCAGAAATGTTTGAAGCTACTGACTGAATGAAAGGAGCTGGCATCTCACTCTCTTTGAATCTTCTTTATCATGCTAAGAGGAGCAGGAAAAAGCAAAAAATTTCAGAATTGCACCTTGCAATGCGGAGAAATTACTGTTTGTGCATTTACAATATTCATTGATTTTTGCCATTGAAAAACGTCCAGAAATGATTGAAGCTACTGACTGAATGAATGGAGCTGGCATCTCACTCTCTTTGAGTCTTCTTTATCATGCTAAGAGGAGCAGGAAAAAGCAAAAAATTTCAGAATTGCACCTTGCAATGCGGAGAAATTACTGTTTGTGCATTTACAATATTCATTGATTTTTGCCATTGAAAAACGTCCAGAAATGATTGAAGCTACTGACTGAATGAAAGGAGCTGGCATCTCACTCTCTTTGAATCTTCTTTATCATGCTAAGAGGAGCAGGAAAAAGCAAAAAATTTCAGAATTGCAACTTGCAATGCGGAGAAATTACTGTTTGTGCATTTACAATATTCATTGATTTTTGCCATTGAAAAACATCATGTTATTCATATACCAGAAATGATTGAAGCTACTGACTGAATGAAAGGAGCTGGCATCTCACTCTCTTTGAATCTTCTTTATCATGCTAAGAGGAGCAGGAAAAAGCAAAAAATTTCAGAATTGCACCTTGCAATGCGGAGAAATTACTGTTTGTGCATTTACAATATTCATTGATTTTTGCCATTGAAAAACGTCCAGAAATGATTGAAGCTACTGACTGAATGAAAGGAGCTGGCATCTCACTCTCTTTGAATCTTCTTTATCATGCTAAGAGGAGCAGGAAAAAGCAAAAAATTTCAGAATTGCACCTTGCAATGCGGAGAAATTACTGTTTGTGCTTTTACAATATTCATTGATTTTTGCCATTGAAAAACATCATGTTATTCATATACCAGAAATGTTTGAAGCTACTGACTGAATGAAAGGAGCTGGCATCTCACTCTCTTTGAATCTTCTTTATCATGCTAAGAGGAGCAGGAAAAAGCAAAAAATTTCAGAATTGCACCTTGCAATGCGGAGAAATTACTGTTTGTGCATTTACAATATTCATTGATTTTTGCCATTGAAAAACGTCCAGAAATGATTGAAGCTACTGACTGAATGAAAGGAGCTGGCATCTCACTCTCTTTGAATCTTCTTTATCATGCTAAGTGGAGCAGGAAAAAGCAAAAAATTTCAGAATTGCACCTTGCAATGCGGAGAAATTACTGTTTGTGCATTTACAATATTCATTGATTTTTGCCATTGAAAAACATCCAGAAATGATTGAAGCTACTGACTGAATGAAAGGAGCTGGCATCTCACTCTCTTTGAATCTTCTTTATCATGCTAAGAGGAGCAGGAAAAAGCAAAAAATTTCAGAATTGCACCTTGCAATGCGGAGAAATTACTGTTTGTGCTTTTACAATATTCATTGATTTTTGCCATTGAAAAACATCATGTTATTCATATACCAGAAATGTTTGAAGCTACTGACTGAATGAAAGGAGCTGGCATCTCACTCTCTTTGAATCTTCTTTATCATGCTAAGAGGAGCAGGAAAAAGCAAAAAATTTCAGAATTGCACCTTGCAATGCGGAGAAATTACTGTTTGTGCATTTACAATATTCATTGATTTTTGCCATTGAAAAACGTCCAGAAATGATTGAAGCTACTGACTGAATGAAAGGAGCTGGCATCTCACTCTCTTTGAATCGTCTTTATCATGCTAAGAGGAGCAGGAAAAAGCAAAAAATTTCAGAATTGCACCTTGCAATGCGGAGAAATTACTGTTTGTGCATTTACAATATTCATTGATTTTTGCCATTGAAAAACGTCCAGAAATGATTGAAGCTACTGACTGAATGAAAGGAGCTGGCATCTCACTCTCTTTGAATCTTCTTTATCATGCTAAGAGGAGCAGGAAAAAGCAAAAAATTTCAGAATTGCAACTTGCAATGCGGAGAAATTACTGTTTGTGCATTTACAATATTCATTGATTTTTGCCATTGAAAAACATCATGTTATTCATATACCAGAAATGATTGAAGCTACTGACTGAATGAAAGGAGCTGGCATCTCACTCTCTTTGAATCTTCTTTATCATGCTAAGAGGAGCAGGAAAAAGCAAAAAATTTCAGAATTGCACCTTGCAATGCGGAGAAATTACTGTTTGTGCATTTACAATATTCATTGATTTTTGCCATTGAAAAACGTCCAGAAATGATTGAAGCTACTGACTGAATGAAAGGAGCTGGCATCTCACTCTCTTTGAATCTTCTTTATCATGCTAAGAGGAGCAGGAAAAAGCAAAAAATTTCAGAATTGCACCTTGCAATGCGGAGAAATTACTGTTTGTGCTTTTACAATATTCATTGATTTTTGCCATTGAAAAACATCATGTTATTCATATACCAGAAATGTTTGAAGCTACTGACTGAATGAAAGGAGCTGGCATCTCACTCTCTTTGAATCTTCTTTATCATGCTAAGAGGAGCAGGAAAAAGCAAAAAATTTCAGAATTGCACCTTGCAATGCGGAGAAATTACTGTTTGTGCATTTACAATTTTCATTGATTTTTGCCATTGAAAAACGTCCAGAAATGATTGAAGCTACTGACTGAATGAAAGGAGCTGGCATCTCACTCTCTTTGAATCTTCTTTATCATGCTAAGAGGAGCAGGAAAAAGCAAAAAATTTCAGAATTGCACCTTGCAATGCGGAGAAATTACTGTTTGTGCATTTACAATATTCATTGATTTTTGCCATTGAAAAACGTCCAGAAATGATTGAAGCTACTGACTGAATGAAAGGAGCTGGCATCTCACTCTCTTTGAATCTTCTTTATCATGCTAAGAGGAGCAGGAAAAAGCAAAAAATTTCAGAATTGCACCTTGCAATGCGGAGAAATTACTGTTTGTGCATTTACAATATTCATTGATTTTTGCCATTGAAAAACGTCCAGAAATGATTGAAGCTACTGACTGAATGAAAGGAGCTGGCATCTCACTCTCTTTGAATCTTCTTTATCATGCTAAGAGGAGCAGGAAAAATCAAAAAATTTCAGAATTGCACCTTGCAATGCGGAGAAATTACTGTTTGTGCATTTACAATATTCAATGATTTTTGCCATTGAAAAACATGTTATTCATATACCAGAAATGTTTGAAGCTACTGACTGAATGAAAGGAGCTGGCACCTCACTCTCTTTGAATCTTCTTTATCATGCTAAGAGGAGCGGGAAAAAGCAAAAAATTTCAGAATTGCACCTTGCAATGCGGAGAAATTACTGTTTGTGCATTTACAATATTCATTGATTTTTGCCATTGAAAAACATCCAGAAATGATTGAAGGTACTGACTGAATGAAAGGAGCTGGCATCTCACTCTCTTTGAATCTTCTTTATCATGCTAAGAGGAGCAGGAAAAAGCAAAAAATTTCAGAATTGCACCTTGCAATGCGGAGAAATTACTGTTTGTGCATTTACAATATTCATTGATTTTTGCCATTGAAAAACGTCCAGAAATGATTGAAGCTACTGACTGAATGAAAGGAGCTGGCATCTCACTCTCTTTGAATCTTCTTTATCATGCTAAGAGGAGCAGGAAAAAGCAAAAAATTTCAGAATTGCACCTTGCAATGCGGAGAAATTACAGTTTGTGCATTTACAATATTCATTGATTTTTGCCATTGAAAAACATCCAGAAATGATTGAAGCTACTGACTGAATGAAAGGAGCTGGCATCTCACTCTCTTTGAATCTTCTTTATCATGCTAAGAGGAGCAGGAAAAAGCAAAAAATTTCAGAATTGCACCTTGCAATGCGGAGAAATTACTGTTTGTGCATTTACAATATTCATTGATTTTTGCCATTGAAAAACGTCCAGAAATGATTGAAGCTACTGACTGAATGAAAGGAGCTGGCATCTCACTCTCTTTGAATCTTCTTTATCATGCTAAGAGGAGCAGGAAAAAGCAAAAAATTTCAGAATTGCAACTTGCAATGCGGAGAAATTACTGTTTGTGCATTTACAATATTCATTGATTTTTGCCATTGAAAAACATCATGTTATTCATATACCAGAAATGATTGAAGCTACTGACTGAATGAAAGGAGCTGGCATCTCACTCTCTTTGAATCTTCTTTATCATGCTAAGAGGAGCAGGAAAAAGCAAAAAATTTCAGAATTGCACCTTGCAATGCGGAGAAATTACTGTTTGTGCATTTACAATATTCATTGATTTTTGCCATTGAAAAACGTCCAGAAATGATTGAAGCTACTGACTGAATGAAAGGAGCTGGCATCTCACTCTCTTTGAATCTTCTTTATCATGCTAAGAGGAGCAGGAAAAAGCAAAAAATTTCAGAATTGCACCTTGCAATGCGGAGAAATTACTGTTTGTGCTTTTACAATATTCATTGATTTTTGCCATTGAAAAACATCATGTTATTCATATACCAGAAATGTTTGAAGCTACTGACTGAATGAAAGGAGCTGGCATCTCACTCTCTTTGAATCTTCTTTATCATGCTAAGAGGAGCAGGAAAAAGCAAAAAATTTCAGAATTGCACCTTGCAATGCGGAGAAATTACTGTTTGTGCATTTACAATTTTCATTGATTTTTGCCATTGAAAAACGTCCAGAAATGATTGAAGCTACTGACTGAATGAAAGGAGCTGGCATCTCACTCTCTTTGAATCTTCTTTATCATGCTAAGAGGAGCAGGAAAAAGCAAAAAATTTCAGAATTGCACCTTGCAATGCGGAGAAATTACTGTTTGTGCATTTACAATATTCATTGATTTTTGCCATTGAAAAACGTCCAGAAATGATTGAAGCTACTGACTGAATGAAAGGAGCTGGCATCTCACTCTCTTTGAATCTTCTTTATCATGCTAAGAGGAGCAGGAAAAAGCAAAAAATTTCAGAATTGCACCTTGCAATGCGGAGAAATTACTGTTTGTGCATTTACAATATTCATTGATTTTTGCCATTGAAAAACATCATGTTATTCATATACCAGAAATGATTGAAGCTACTGACTGAATGAAAGGAGCTGGCATCTCACTCTCTTTGAATCTTCTTTATCATGCTAAGAGGAGCAGGAAAAAGCAAAAAATTTCAGAATTGAACCTTGCAATGCGGAGAAATTACTCTTTGTGCATTTACAATATTCATTGATTTTTGCCATTGAAAAACATCATGTTATTCATATACCAGAAATGTTTGAAGCTACTGACTGAATGAAAGGAGCTGGCATCTCACTCTCTTTGAATCTTCTTTATCATGCTAAGAGGAGCAGGAAAAAGCAAAAAATTTCAGAATTGCACCTTGCAATGCGGAGAAATTACTGTTTGTGCATTTACAATATTCATTGATTTTTGCCATTGAAAAACATCATGTTATTCATATACCAGAAATGTTTGAAGCTACTGACTGAATGAAAGGAGCTGGCATCTCACTCTCTTTGAATCTTCTTTATCATGCTAAGAGGAGCAGGAAAAAGCAAAAAATTTCAGAATTGCACCTTGCAATGTGGAGAAATTACTGTTTGTGCATTTACAATATTCATTGATTTTTACCATTGAAAAACGTCCAGAAATGATTGAAGCTACTGACTGAATGAAAGTAGCTGGCATCTCACTCTCTTTGAATCTTCTTTATCATGCTAAGAGGAGCAGGAAAAAGCAAAAAATTTCAGACTTGCACCTTGCAATGCGGAGAAATTACTGTTTGTGCATTTACAATATTCATTGATTTTTGCCATTGAAAAACATCATGTTATTCATATACCAGAAATGTTTGAAGCTACTGACTGAATGAAAGGAGCTGGCATCTCATGCTCTTTGAATCTTCTTTATCATGCTAAGAGGAGCAGGAAAAAGCAAAAAATTTCAGAATTGCACCTTGCAATGCGGAGAAATTACTGTTTGTGCATTTACAATATTCATTGATTTTTGCCATTGAAAAACGTCCAGAAATGATTGAAGCTACTGACTGAATGAAAGGAGCTGGCATCTCACTCTCTTTGAATCTTCTTTATCATGCTAAGAGGAGCAGGAAAAAGCAAAAAATTTCAGAATTGCACCTTGCAATGCGGAGAAATTACTGTTTGTGCATTTACAATATTCATTGATTTTTGCCATTGAAAAACGTCCAGAAATGATTGAAGCTACTGACTGAATGAAAGGAGCTGGCATCTCACTCTCTTTGAATCTTCTTTATCATGCTAAGAGGAGCAGGAAAAATCAAAAAATTTCAGAATTGCACCTTGCAATGCGGAGAAATTACTGTTTGTGCATTTACAATATTCAATGATTTTTGCCATTGAAAAACATGTTATTCATATACCAGAAATGTTTGAAGCTACTGACTGAATGAAAGGAGCTGGCACCTCACTCTCTTTGAATCTTCTTTATCATGCTAAGAGGAGCGGGAAAAAGCAAAAAATTTCAGAATTGCACCTTGCAATGCGGAGAAATTACTGTTTGTGCATTTACAATATTCATTGATTTTTGCCATTGAAAAACATCCAGAAATGATTGAAGGTACTGACTGAATGAAAGGAGCTGGCATCTCACTCTCTTTGAATCTTCTTTATCATGCTAAGAGGAGCAGGAAAAAGCAAAAAATTTCAGAATTGCACCTTGCAATGCGGAGAAATTACTGTTTGTGCATTTACAATATTCATTGATTTTTGCCATTGAAAAACGTCCAGAAATGATTGAAGCTACTGACTGAATGAAAGGAGCTGGCATCTCACTCTCTTTGAATCTTCTTTATCATGCTAAGAGGAGCAGGAAAAAGCAAAAAATTTCAGAATTGCACCTTGCAATGCGGAGAAATTACAGTTTGTGCATTTACAATATTCATTGATTTTTGCCATTGAAAAACATCCAGAAATGATTGAAGCTACTGACTGAATGAAAGGAGCTGGCATCTCACTCTCTTTGAATCTTCTTTATCATGCTAAGAGGAGCAGGAAAAAGCAAAAAATTTCAGAATTGCACCTTGCAATGCGGAGAAATTACTGTTTGTGCATTTACAATATTCATTGATTTTTGCCATTGAAAAACGTCCAGAAATGATTGAAGCTACTGACTGAATGAAAGGAGCTGGCATCTCACTCTCTTTGAATCTTCTTTATCATGCTAAGAGGAGCAGGAAAAAGCAAAAAATTTCAGAATTGCACCTTGCAATGCGGAGAAATTACTGTTTGTGCATTTACAATATTCATTGATTTTTGCCATTGAAAAACATCATGTTATTCATATACCAGAAATGATAGCAGCTACTGACTGAATGAAAGGAGCTGGCATCTTACTCTCTTTGAATCTTCTTTGTCATGCTAAGAGGAGCAGGAAAAAGCAAAAAATTTCAGAATTGCACCTTGCAATGCGGAGAAATTACTGTTTGTGCATTTACAATATTCATTGATTTTTGCCATTGAAAAACGTCCAGAAATGATTGAAGCTACTGACTGAATGAAAGGAGCTGGCATCTCACTCTCTTTGAATCTTCTTTATCATGCTAAGAGGAGCAGGAAAAAGCAAAAAATTTCAGAATTGCACCTTGCAATGCGGAGAAATTACTGTTTGTGCATTTACAATATTCATTGATTTTTGCCATTGAAAAACATCATGTTATTCATATACCAGAAATGTTTGAAGCTACTGACTGAATGAAAGGAGCTGGCATCTCACTCTCTTTGAATCTTCTTTATCATGCTTAGAGGAGCAGGAAAAAGCAAAAAATTTCAGAATTGCACCTTGCAATGTGGAGAAATTACTGTTTGTGCATTTACAATATTCATTGATTTTTACCATTGAAAAACGTCCAGAAATGATTGAAGCTACTGACTGAATGAAAGTAGCTGGCATCTCACTCTCTTTGAATCTTCTTTATCATGCTAAGAGGAGCAGGAAAAAGCAAAAAATTTCAGAATTGCACCTTGCAATCCAGAGAAATTACTGTTTGTGCATTTACAATATTCATTGATTTTTGCCATTGAAAAACATCATGTTATTCATATACCAGAAATGTTTGAAGCTACTGACTGAATGAAAGGAGCTGGCATCTCACTCTCTTTGAATCTTCTTTATCATGCTAAGAGGAGCAGGAAAAAGCAAAAAATTTCAGAATTGCACCTTGCAATGTGGAGAAATTACTGTTTGTGCATTTACAATATTCATTGATTTTTACCATTGAAAAACGTCCAGAAATGATTGAAGCTACTGACTGAATGAAAGTAGCTGGCATCTCACTCTCTTTGAATCTTCTTTATCATGCTAAGAGGAGCAGGAAAAAGCAAAAAATTTCAGACTTGCACCTTGCAATGCGGAGAAATTACTGTTTGTGCATTTACAATATTCATTGATTTTTGCCATTGAAAAACATCATGTTATTCATATACCAGAAATGTTTGAAGCTACTGACTGAATGAAAGGAGCTGGCATGTCACTCTCTTTGAATCTTCTTTATCATGCTAAGAGGAGCAGGAAAAAGCAAAAAATTTCAGAATTGCACCTTGCAATGCGGAGAAATTACTGTTTGTGCATTTACAATATTCATTGATTTTTGCCATTGAAAAACGTCCAGAAATGATTGAAGCTACTGACTGAATGAAAGGAGCTGGCATCTCACTCTCTTTGAATCTTGTTTATCATGCTAAGAGGAGCAGGAAAAAGCAAAAAATTTCAGAATTGCACCTTGCAATGCGGAGAAATTACTGTTTGTGCATTTACAATATTCATTGATTTTTGCCATTGAAAAACGTCCAGAAATGATTGAAGCTACTGACTGAATGAAAGGAGCTGGCATCTCACTCTCTTTGAATCTTCTTTATCATGCTAAGAGGAGCAGGAAAAAGCAAAAAATTTCAGAATTGCACCTTGCAATGCGGAGAAATTACTGTTTGTGCATTTACAATATTCATTGATTTTTGCCATTGAAAAACATCATGTTATTCATATACCAGAAATGATTGAAGCTACTGACTTAATGAAAGGAGCTGGCATCTCACTCTCTTTGAATCTTCTTTATCATGCTAAGAGGAGCAGGAAAAAGCAAAAAATTTCAGAATTGCACCTTGCAATGCGGAGAAATTACTGTTTGTGCATTTACAATATTCATTGATTTTTGCCATTGAAAAACGTCCAGAAATGTTTGAAGCTACTGACTGAATGAAAGGAGCTGGCATCTCACTCTCTTTGAATCTTCTTTATCATGCTAGGATTAGCAGGAAAAAGCAAAAAATTTCAGAATTGCACCTTGCAATGTGGAGATATTACTGTTTGTGCATTTACAATATTCATTGATTTTTGCCATTGAAAAACGTCCAGAAATGTTTGAAGCTACTGACTGAATGAAAGGAGCTGGCATCTCACTCTCTTTGAATCTTCTTTATCATGCTAAGAGGAGCAGGAAAAAGCAAAAAATTTCAGAATTGCACCTTGCAATGTGGAGAAATTACTGTTTGTGCATTTACAATATTCATTGATTTTTACCATTGAAAAACGTCCAGAAATGATTGAAGCTACTGACTGAATGAAAGTAGCTGGCATCTCACTCTCTTTGAATCTTCTTTATCATGCTAAGAGGAGCAGGAAAAAGCAAAAAATTTCAGACTTGCACCTTGCAATGCGGAGAAATTACTGTTTGTGCATTTACAATATTCATTGATTTTTGCCATTGAAAAACATCATGTTATTCATATACCAGAAATGTTTGAAGCTACTGACTGAATGAAAGGAGCTGGCATCTCATGCTCTTTGAATCTTCTTTATCATGCTAAGAGGAGCAGGAAAAAGCAAAAAATTTCAGAATTGCACCTTGCAATGCGGAGAAATTACTGTTTGTGCATTTACAATATTCATTGATTTTTGCCATTGAAAAACGTCCAGAAATGATTGAAGCTACTGACTGAATGAAAGGAGCTGGCATCTCACTCTCTTTGAATCTTCTTTATCATGCTAAGAGGAGCAGGAAAAAGCAAAAAATTTCAGAATTGCACCTTGCAATGCGGAGAAATTACTGTTTGTGCATTTACAATATTCATTGATTTTTGCCATTGAAAAACGTCCAGAAATGATTGAAGCTACTGACTGAATGAAAGGAGCTGGCATCTCACTCTCTTTGAATCTTCTTTATCATGCTAAGAGGAGCAGGAAAAATCAAAAAATTTCAGAATTGCACCTTGCAATGCGGAGAAATTACTGTTTGTGCATTTACAATATTCAATGATTTTTGCCATTGAAAAACATGTTATTCATATACCAGAAATGTTTGAAGCTACTGACTGAATGAAAGGAGCTGGCACCTCACTCTCTTTGAATCTTCTTTATCATGCTAAGAGGAGCGGGAAAAAGCAAAAAATTTCAGAATTGCACCATGCAATGCGGAGAAATTACTGTTTGTGCATTTACAATATTCATTGATTTTTGCCATTGAAAAACATCCAGAAATGATTGAAGGTACTGACTGAATGAAAGGAGCTGGCATCTCACTCTCTTTGAATCTTCTTTATCATGCTAAGAGGAGCAGGAAAAAGCAAAAAATTTCAGAATTGCACCTTGCAATGCGGAGAAATTACTGTTTGTGCATTTACAATATTCATTGATTTTTGCCATTGAAAAACGTCCAGAAATGATTGAAGCTACTGACTGAATGAAAGGAGCTGGCATCTCACTCTCTTTGAATCTTCTTTATCATGCTAAGAGGAGCAGGAAAAAGCAAAAAATTTCAGAATTGCACCTTGCAATGCGGAGAAATTACAGTTTGTGCATTTACAATATTCATTGATTTTTGCCATTGAAAAACATCCAGAAATGATTGAAGCTACTGACTGAATGAAAGGAGCTGGCATCTCACTCTCTTTGAATCTTCTTTATCATGCTAAGAGGAGCAGGAAAAAGCAAAAAATTTCAGAATTGCACCTTGCAATGCGGAGAAATTACTGTTTGTGCATTTACAATATTCATTGATTTTTGCCATTGAAAAACGTCCAGAAATGATTGAAGCTACTGACTGAATGAAAGGAGCTGGCATCTCACTCTCTTTGAATCTTCTTTATCATGCTAAGAGGAGCAGGAAAAAGCAAAAAATTTCAGAATTGCACCTTGCAATGCGGAGAAATTACTGTTTGTGCATTTACAATATTCATTGATTTTTGCCATTGAAAAACATCATGTTATTCATATACCAGAAATGATAGAAGCTACTGACTGAATGAAAGGAGCTGGCATCTTACTCTCTTTGAATCTTCTTTGTCATGCTAAGAGGAGCAGGAAAAAGCAAAAAATTTCAGAATTGCACCTTGCAATGCGGAGAAATTACTGTTTGTGCATTTACAATATTCATTGATTTTTGCCATTGAAAAACGTCCAGAAATGATTGAAGCTACTGACTGAATGAAAGGAGCTGGCATCTCACTCTCTTTGAATCTTCTTTATCATGCTAAGAGGAGCAGGAAAAAGCAAAAAATTTCAGAATTGCACCTTGCAATGCGGAGAAATTACTGTTTGTGCATTTACAATATTCATTGATTTTTGCCATTGAAAAACATCATGTTATTCATATACCAGAAATGTTTGAAGCTACTGACTGAATGAAAGGAGCTGGCATCTCACTCTCTTTGAATCTTCTTTATCATGCTTAGAGGAGCAGGAAAAACCAAAAAATTTCAGAATTGCACCTTGCAATGTGGAGAAATTACTGTTTGTGCATTTACAATATTCATTGATTTTTACCATTGAAAAACGTCCAGAAATGATTGAAGCTACTGACTGAATGAAAGTAGCTGGCATCTCACTCTCTTTGAATCTTCTTTATCATGCTAAGAGGAGCAGGAAAAAGCAAAAAATTTCAGAATTGCACCTTGCAATCCAGAGAAATTACTGTTTGTGCATTTACAATATTCATTGATTTTTGCCATTGAAAAACATCATGTTATTCATATACCAGAAATGTTTGAAGCTACTGACTGAATGAAAGGAGC
Organism: Phyllobates terribilis; assembly: GCF_046119375.1. Taxonomy (NCBI): domain Eukaryota; kingdom Metazoa; phylum Chordata; class Amphibia; order Anura; family Dendrobatidae; genus Phyllobates; species Phyllobates terribilis. Next base: position 27,329 of record NW_027366575.1, on the reverse strand, counting down.
TGGCATCTCACTCTCTTTGAATCTTCTTTATCATGCTAAGAGGAGCAGGAAAAAGCAAAAAATTTCAGAATTGCACCTTGCAATGTGGAGAAATTACTGTTTGTGCATTTACAATATTCATTGATTTTTACCATTGAAAAACGTCCAGAAATGATTGAAGCTACTGACTGAATGAAAGTAGCTGGCATCTCACTCTCTTTGAATCTTCTTTATCATGCTAAGAGGAGCAGGAAAAAGCAAAAAATTTCAGACTTGCACCTTGCAATGCGGAGAAATTACTGTTTGTGCATTTACAATATTCATTGATTTTTGCCATTGAAAAACATCATGTTATTCATATACCAGAAATGTTTGAAGCTACTGACTGAATGAAAGGAGCTGGCATCTCACTCTCTTTGAATCTTCTTTATCATGCTAAGAGGAGCAGGAAAAAGCAAAAAATTTCAGAATTGCACCTTGCAATGCGGAGAAATTACTGTTTGTGCATTTACAATATTCATTGATTTTTGCCATTGAAAAACGTCCAGAAATGATTGAAGCTACTGACTGAATGAAAGGAGCTGGCATCTCACTCTCTTTGAATCTTGTTTATCATGCTAAGAGGAGCAGGAAAAAGCAAAAAATTTCAGAATTGCACCTTGCAATGCGGAGAAATTACTGTTTGTGCATTTACAATATTCATTGATTTTTGCCATTGAAAAACGTCCAGAAATGATTGAAGCTACTGACTGAATGAAAGGAGCTGGCATCTCACTCTCTTTGAATCTTCTTTATCATGCTAAGAGGAGCAGGAAAAAGCAAAAAATTTCAGAATTGCACCTTGCAATGCGGAGAAATTACTGTTTGTGCATTTACAATATTCATTGATTTTTGCCATTGAAAAACATCATGTTATTCATATACCAGAAATGATTGAAGCTACTGACTTAATGAAAGGAGCTGGCATCTCACTCTCTTTGAATCTTCTTTATCATGCTAAGAGGAGCAGGAAAAAGCAAAAAATTTCAGAATTGCACCTTGCAATGCGGAGAAATTACTGTTTGTGCATTTACAATATTCATTGATTTTTGCCATTGAAAAACGTCCAGAAATGTTTGAAGCTACTGACTGAATGAAAGGAGCTGGCATCTCACTCTCTTTGAATCTTCTTTATCATGCTAGGATTAGCAGGAAAAAGCAAAAAATTTCAGAATTGCACCTTGCAATGTGGAGATATTACTGTTTGTGCATTTACAATATTCATTGATTTTTGCCATTGAAAAACGTCCAGAAATGTTTGAAGCTACTGACTGAATGAAAGGAGCTGGCATCTCACTCTCTTTGAATCTTCTTTATCATGCTAGGAGTAGCAGGAAAAAGCAAAAAATTTCAGAATTGCACCTTGCAATGTGGAGATATTACTGTTTGTGCATTTACAATATTCATTGATTTTTGCCATTGAAAAACGTCCAGAAATGTTTGAAGCTACTGACTGAATGAAAGGAGCTGGCATCTCACTCTCTTTGAATCTTCTTTATCATGCTAGGATTAGCAGGAAAAAGCAAAAAATTTCAGAATTGCACCTTGCAATGTGGAGATATTACTGTTTGTGCATTTACAATATTCATTGATTTTTGCCATTGAAAAACATCATGTTATTCATATACCAGAAATGTTTGAAGCTACTGACTGAATGAAAGGAGCTGACATCTCACTCTCTTTGAATCTTCTTTATCATGCTAGGATTAGCAGGAAAAAGCAAAAAATTTCAGAATTGCACCTTGCAATGTGGAGATATTACTGTTTGTGCATTTACAATATTCATTGATTTTTGCCATTGAAAAACGTCCAGAAATGTTTGAAGCTACTGACTGAATGAAAGGAGCTGGCATCTCACTCTATTTGAATCTTCTTTATCATCCTAGGATTAGCAGGAAAAAGCAAAAAATTTCAGCATTGCACCTTGCAATGTGGAGATATTACTGTTTGTGCATTTACAATATTCATTGATTTTTGCCATTGAAAAACATCCAGAAATGTTTATACCAGAAATGTTTGAAGCTACTGACTGAATGAAAGGAGCTGGCATCTCACTCTCTTTGAATCTTCTTTATCATGCTAAGAGGAGCAGGAAAAAGCAAAAAATTTCAGAATTGCACTTTGCAATGCGGAGAAATTACTGTTTGTGCATTTACAATATTCATTGATTTTTGCCATTGAAAAACGTCCAGAAATGACTGAAGCTACTGACTGAATGAAAGGAGCTGGCATCTCACTCTCTTTGAATCTTCTTTATCATGCTAAGAGGAGCAGGAAAAAGCAAAAAATTTCAGAATTGCATCTTGCAATGCGGAGAAATTACTGTTTGTGCATTTACAATATTCATTGATTTTTGCCATTGAAAAACGTCCAGAAATGATTGAAGCTACTGACTGAATGAAAGGAGCTGGCATCTCACTCTCTTTGAATCTTCTTTATCATGCTAAGAGGAGCAGGAAAAAGCAAAAAATTTCAGAATTGCACCTTGCAATGCGGAGAAATTACTGTTTGTGCATTTACAATATTCATTGATTTTTGCCATTGAAAAACATCATGTTATTCATATACCAGAAATGATTGAAGCTACTGACTGAATGAAAGGAGCTGGCATCTCACTCTCTTTGAATCTTCTTTATCATGCTAAGAGGAGCAGGAAAAAGCAAAAAATTTCAGAATTGCACCTTGCAATGCGGAGAAATTACTGTTTGTGCATTTACAATATTCATTGATTTTTGCCATTGAAAAACATCCAGAAATGATTGAAGCTACTGACTGAATGAAAGGAGCTGGCATCTCACTCTCTTTGAATCTTCTTTATCATGCTAAGAGGAGCAGGAAAAAGCAAAAAATTTCAGAATTGCACCTTGCAATGCGGAGAAATTACTGTTTGTGCATTTACAATATTCATTGATTTTTGCCATTGAAAAACGTCCAGAAATGATTGAAGCTACTGACTGAATGAAAGGAGCTGGCATCTCACTCTCTTTGAATCTTCTTTATCATGCTAGGATTAGCAGGAAAAAGCAAAAAATTTCAGAATTGCACCTTGCAATGTGGAGATATTACTGTTTGTGCATTTACAATATTCATTGAATTTTGCCATTGAAAAACGTCCAGAAATGTTTGAAGCTACTGACTGAATGAAAGGAGCTGGCATCTCACTCTATTTGAATCTTCTTTATCATGCTAGGATTAGCAGGAAAAAGCAAAAAATTTCAGAATTGCACCTTGCAATGTGGAGATATTACTGTTTGTGCATTTACAATATTCATTGATTTTTGCCATTGAAAAACGTCCAGAAATGTTTATACCAGAAATGTTTGAAGCTACTGACTGAATGAAAGGAGCTGGCATCTCACTCTCTTTGAATCTTCTTTATCATGCTAAGAGGAGCAGGAAAAAGCAAAAAATTTCAGAATTGCATCTTGCAATGCGGAGAAATTACTTTTTGTGCATTTACAATATTCATTGATTTTTGCCATTGAAAAACGTCCAGAAATGACTGAAGCTACTGACTGAATGAAAGGAGCTGGCATCTCACTCTCTTTGAATCTTCTTTACCATGCTAAGAGGAGCAGGAAAAAGCAAAAAAATTCAGAATTGCACCTTGCAATGCGGAGAAATTACTGTTTGTGCATTTACAATATTCATTGATTTTTGCCATTGAAAAACATCCAGAAATGATTGAAGCTACTGACTGAATGAAAGGAGCTGGCATCTCACTCTCTTTGAATCTTCTTTATCATGCTAGGAGTAGCAGGAAAAAGCAAAAAATTTCAGAATTGCACCTTGCAATGTGGAGATATTACTGTTTGTGCATTTACAATATTCATTGATTTTTGCCATTGAAAAACGTCCAGAAATGTTTGAAGCTACTGACTGAATGAAAGGAGCTGGCATCTCACTCTCTTTGAATCTTCTTTATCATGCTAGGATTAGCAGGAAAAAGCAAAAAATTTCAGAATTGCACCTTGCAATGTGGAGATATTACTGTTTGTGCATTTACAATATTCATTGATTTTTGCCATTGAAAAACATCATGTTATTCATATACCAGAAATGTTTGAAGCTACTGACTGAATGAAAGGAGCTGACATCTCACTCTCTTTGAATCTTCTTTATCATGCTAGGATTAGCAGGAAAAAGCAAAAAATTTCAGAATTGCACCTTGCAATGTGGAGAAATTACTGTTTGTGCATTTACAATATTCATTGATTTTTGCCATTGAAAAACATCATGTTATTCATATACCAGAAATGATTGAAGCTACTGACTGAATGAAAGGAGCTGGCATCTCACTCTCTTTGAATCTTCTTTATCATGCTAAGAGGAGCAGGAAAAAGCAAAAAATTTCAGAATTGCACCTTGCAATGCGGAGAAATTACTGTTTGTGCATTTACAATATTCATTGATTTTTGCCATTGAAAAACGTCCAGAAATGTTTGAAGCTACTGACTGAATGAAAGGAGCTGGCATCTCACTCTCTTTGAATCTTCTTTATCATGCTAGGATTAGCAGGAAAAAGCAAAAAATTTCAGAATTGCACCTTGCAATGTGGAGATATTACTGTTTGTGCATTTACAATATTCATTGATTTTTGCCATTGAAAAACGTCCAGAAATGTTTGAAGCTACTGACTGAATGAAAGGAGCTGGCATATCACTCTCTTTGAATCTTCTTTATCATGCTAAGAGGAGCAGGAAAAAGCAAAAAATTTCAGAATTGCACCTTGCAATGCGGAGAAATTACTGTTTGTGCATTTACAATATTCATTGATTTTTGCCATTGAAAAACGTCCAGAAATGATTGAAGCTACTGACTGAATGAAAGGAGCTGGCATCTCACTCTCTTTGAATCTTCTTTATCATGCTAGGATTAGCAGGAAAAAGCAAAAAATTTCAGAATTGCACCTTGCAATGTGGAGATATTACTGTTTGTGCATTTACAATATTCATTGAATTTTGCCATTGAAAAACGTCCAGAAATGTTTGAAGCTACTGACTGAATGAAAGGAGCTGGCATCTCACTCTATTTGAATCTTCTTTATCATGCTAGGATTAGCAGGAAAAAGCAAAAAATTTCAGAATTGCACCTTGCAATGTGGAGATATTACTGTTTGTGCATTTACAATATTCATTGATTTTTGCCATTGAAAAACGTCCAGAAATTTTTATACCAGAAATGTTTGAAGCTACTGACTGAATGAAAGGAGCTGGCATCTCACTCTCTTTGAATCTTCTTTATCATGCTAAGAGGAGCAGGAAAAAGCAAAAAATTTCAGAATTGCACCTTGCAATGCGGAGAAATTACTTTTTGTGCATTTACAATATTCATTGATTTTTGCCATTGAAAAACGTCCAGAAATGACTGAAGCTACTGACTGAATGAAAGGAGCTGGCATCTCACTCTCTTTGAATCTTCTTTATCATGCTAAGAGGAGCAGGAAAAAGCAAAAAATTTCAGAATTGCACCTTGCAATGCGGAGAAATTACTGTTTGTGCATTTACAATATTCATTGATTTTTGCCATTGAAAAACATCATGTTATTCATATACCAGAAATGATTGAAGCTACTGACTGAATGAAAGGAGCTGGCATCTCACTCTCTTTGAATCTTCTTTATCATGCTAAGAGGAGCAGGAAAAAGCAAAAAATTTCAGAATTGCACCTTGCAATGCGGAGAAATTACTGTTTGTGCATTTACAATATTCATTGATTTTTGCCATTGAAAAACGTCCAGAAATGTTTGAAGCTACTGACTGAATGAAAGGAGCTGGCATCTCACTCTCTTTGAATCTTCTTTATCATGCTAGGATTAGCAGGAAAAAGCAAAAAATTTCAGAATTGCACCTTGCAATGTGGAGATATTACTGTTTGTGCATTTACAATATTCATTGATTTTTGCCATTGAAAAACGTCCAGAAATGTTTGAAGCTACTGACTGAATGAAAGGAGCTGGCATCTCACTCTCTTTGAATCTTCTTTATCATGCTAGGAGTAGCAGGAAAAAGCAAAAAATTTCAGAATTGCACCTTGCAATGTGGAGATATTACTGTTTGTGCATTTACAATATTCATTGATTTTTGCCATTGAAAAACGTCCAGAAATGTTTGAAGCTACTGACTGAATGAAAGGAGCTGGCATCTCACTCTCTTTGAATCTTCTTTATCATGCTAGGATTAGCAGGAAAAAGCAAAAAATTTCAGAATTGCACCTTGCAATGTGGAGATATTACTGTTTGTGCATTTACAATATTCATTGATTTTTGCCATTGAAAAACATCATGTTATTCATATACCAGAAATGTTTGAAGCTACTGACTGAATGAAAGGAGCTGACATCTCACTCTCTTTGAATCTTCTTTATCATGCTAGGATTAGCAGGAAAAAGCAAAAAATTTCAGAATTGCACCTTGCAATGTGGAGATATTACTGTTTGTGCATTTACAATATTCATTGATTTTTGCCATTGAAAAACGTCCAGAAATGTTTGAAGCTACTGACTGAATGAAAGGAGCTGGCATCTCACTCTATTTGAATCTTCTTTATCATCCTAGGATTAGCAGGAAAAAGCAAAAAATTTCAGCATTGCACCTTGCAATGTGGAGATATTACTGTTTGTGCATTTACAATATTCATTGATTTTTGCCATTGAAAAACATCCAGAAATGTTTATACCAGAAATGTTTGAAGCTACTGACTGAATGAAAGGAGCTGGCATCTCACTCTCTTTGAATCTTCTTTATCATGCTAAGAGGAGCAGGAAAAAGCAAAAAATTTCAGAATTGCACTTTGCAATGCGGAGAAATTACTGTTTGTGCATTTACAATATTCATTGATTTTTGCCATTGAAAAACGTCCAGAAATGACTGAAGCTACTGACTGAATGAAAGGAGCTGGCATCTCACTCTCTTTGAATCTTCTTTATCATGCTAAGAGGAGCAGGAAAAAGCAAAAAATTTCAGAATTGCATCTTGCAATGCGGAGAAATTACTGTTTGTGCATTTACAATATTCATTGATTTTTGCCATTGAAAAACGTCCAGAAAAGATTGAAGCTACTGACTGAATGAAAGGAGCTGGCATCTCACTCTCTTTGAATCTTCTTTATCATGCTAAGAGGAGCAGGAAAAAGCAAAAAATTTCAGAATTGCACCTTGCAATGTGGAGATATTACTGTTTGTGCATTTACAATATTCATTGATTTTTGCCATTGAAAAACGTCCAGAAATGTTTGAAGCTACTGACTGAATGAAAGGAGCTGGCATCTCACTCTCTTTGAATCTTCTTTATCATGCTAGGAGTAGCAGGAAAAAGCAAAAAATTTCAGAATTGCACCTTGCAATGTGGAGATATTACTGTTTGTGCATTTACAATATTCATTGATTTTTGCCATTGAAAAACGTCCAGAAATGTTTGAAGCTACTGACTGAATGAAAGGAGCTGGCATCTCACTCTCTTTGAATCTTCTTTATCATGCTAGGATTAGCAGGAAAAAGCAAAAAATTTCAGAATTGCACCTTGCAATGTGGAGATATTACTGTTTGTGCATTTACAATATTCATTGATTTTTGCCATTGAAAAACATCATGTTATTCATATACCAGAAATGTTTGAAGCTACTGACTGAATGAAAGGAGCTGACATCTCACTCTCTTTGAATCTTCTTTATCATGCTAGGATTAGCAGGAAAAAGCAAAAAATTTCAGAATTGCACCTTGCAATGTGGAGATATTACTGTTTGTGCATTTACAATATTCATTGATTTTTGCCATTGAAAAACGTCCAGAAATGTTTGAAGCTACTGACTGAATGAAAGGAGCTGGCATCTCACTCTATTTGAATCTTCTTTATCATCCTAGGATTAGCAGGAAAAAGCAAAAAATTTCAGCATTGCACCTTGCAATGTGGAGATATTACTGTTTGTGCATTTACAATATTCATTGATTTTTGCCATTGAAAAACATCCAGAAATGTTTATACCAGAAATGTTTGAAGCTACTGACTGAATGAAAGGAGCTGGCATCTCACTCTCTTTGAATCTTCTTTATCATGCTAAGAGGAGCAGGAAAAAGCAAAAAATTTCAGAATTGCACTTTGCAATGCGGAGAAATTACTGTTTGTGCATTTACAATATTCATTGATTTTTGCCATTGAAAAACGTCCAGAAATGACTGAAGCTACTGACTGAATGAAAGGAGCTGGCATCTCACTCTCTTTGAATCTTCTTTATCATGCTAAGAGGAGCAGGAAAAAGCAAAAAATTTCAGAATTGCATCTTGCAATGCGGAGAAATTACTGTTTGTGCATTTACAATATTCATTGATTTTTGCCATTGAAAAACGTCCAGAAAAGATTGAAGCTACTGACTGAATGAAAGGAGCTGGCATCTCACTCTCTTTGAATCTTCTTTATCATGCTAAGAGGAGCAGGAAAAAGCAAAAAATTTCAGAATTGCACCTTGCAATGCGGAGAAATTACTGTTTGTGCATTTACAATATTCATTGATTTTTGCCATTGAAAAACATCATGTTATTCATATACCAGAAATGATTGAAGCTACTGACTGAATGAAAGGAGCTGGCATCTCACTCTCTTTGAATCTTCTTTATCATGCTAAGAGGAGCAGGAAAAAGCAAAAAATTTCAGAATTGCACCTTGCAATGCGGAGAAATTACTGTTTGTGCATTTACAATATTCATTGATTTTTGCCATTGAAAAACATCCAGAAATGATTGAAGCTACTGACTGAATGAAAGGAGCTGGCATCTCACTCTCTTTGAATCTTCTTTATCATGCTAAGAGGAGCAGGAAAAAGCAAAAAATTTCAGAATTGCACCTTGCAATGCGGAGAAATTACTGTTTGTGCATTTACAATATTCATTGATTTTTGCCATTGAAAAACGTCCAGAAATGATTGAAGCTACTGACTGAATGAAAGGAGCTGGCATCTCACTCTCTTTGAATCTTCTTTATCATGCTAGGATTAGCAGGAAAAAGCAAAAAATTTCAGAATTGCACCTTGCAATGTGGAGATATTACTGTTTGTGCATTTACAATATTCATTGAATTTTGCCATTGAAAAACGTCCAGAAATGTTTGAAGCTACTGACTGAATGAAAGGAGCTGGCATCTCACTCTATTTGAATCTTCTTTATCATGCTAGGATTAGCAGGAAAAAGCAAAAAATTTCAGAATTGCACCTTGCAATGTGGAGATATTACTGTTTGTGCATTTACAATATTCATTGATTTTTGCCATTGAAAAACGTCCAGAAATGTTTATACCAGAAATGTTTGAAGCTACTGACTGAATGAAAGGAGCTGGTATCTCACTCTCTTTGAATCTTCTTTATCATGCTAAGAGGAGCAGGAAAAAGCAAAAAATTTCAGAATTGCACCTTGCAATGCGGAGAAATTACTTTTTGTGCATTTACAATATTCATTGATTTTTGCCATTGAAAAACGTCCAGAAATGACTGAAGCTACTGACTGAATGAAAGGAGCTGGCATCTCACTCTCTTTGAATCTTCTTTACCATGCTAAGAGGAGCAGGAAAAAGCAAAAAAATTCAGAATTGCACCTTGCAATGCGGAGAAATTACTGTTTGTGCATTTACAATATTCATTGATTTTTGCCATTGAAAAACGTCCAGAAATGATTGAAGCTACTGACTGAATGAAAGGAGCTGGCATCTCACTCTCTTTGAATCTTCTTTATCATGCTAGGAGTAGCAGGAAAAAGCAAAAAATTTCAGAATTGCACCTTGCAATGTGGAGATATTACTGTTTGTGCATTTACAATATTCATTGATTTTTGCCATTGAAAAACGTCCAGAAATGTTTGAAGCTACTGACTGAATGAAAGGAGCTGGCATCTCACTCTCTTTGAATCTTCTTTATCATGCTAGGATTAGCAGGAAAAAGCAAAAAATTTCAGAATTGCACCTTGCAATGTGGAGATATTACTGTTTGTGCAATTACAATATTCATTGATTTTTGCCATTGAAAAACATCATGTTATTCATATACCAGAAATGTTTGAAGCTACTGACTGAATGAAAGGAGCTGACATCTCACTCTCTTTGAATCTTCTTTATCATGCTAGGATTAGCAGGAAAAAGCAAAAAATTTCAGAATTGCACCTTGCAATGTGGAGATATTACTGTTTGTGCATTTACAATATTCATTGATTTTTGCCAATGAAAAACGTCCAGAAATGTTTGAAGCTACTGACTGAATGAAAGGAGCTGGCATCTCACTCTATTTGAATCTTCTTTATCATGCTAGGATTAGCAGGAAAAAGCAAAAAATTTCAGCATTGCACCTTGCAATGTGGAGATATTACTGTTTGTGCATTTACAATATTCATTGATTTTTGCCATTGAAAAACGTCCAGAAATGTTTATACCAGAAATGTTTGAAGCTACTGACTGAAAGAAAGGAGCTGGCATCTCACTCTCTTTGAATCTTCTTTATCATGCTAAGAGGAGCAGGAAAAAGCAAAAAATTTCAGAATTGCACCTTGCAATGCGGAGAAATTACTGTTTGTGCATTTACAATATTCATTGATTTTTGCCATTGAAAAACGTCCAGAAATGACTGAAGCTACTGACTGAATGAAAGGAGCTGGCATCTCACTCTCTTTGAATCTTCTTTATCATGCTAAGAGGAGCAGGAAAAACCAAAAAATTTCAGAATTGCATCTTGCAATGCGGAGAAATTACTGTTTGTGCATTTACAATATTCATTGATTTTTGCCATTGAAAAACGTCCAGAAATGATTGAAGCTACTGACTGAATGAAAGGAGCTGGCATCTCACTCTCTTTGAATCTTCTTTATCATGCTAAGAGGAGCAGGAAAAAGCAAAAAATTTCAGAATTGCACCTTGCAATGCGGAGAAATTACTGTTTGTGCATTTACAATATTCATTGATTTTTGCCATTGAAAAACATCATGTTATTCATATACCAGAAATGATTGAAGCTACTGACTGAATGAAAGGAGCTGGCATCTCACTCTCTTTGAATCTTCTTTATCATGCTAAGAGGAGCAGGAAAAAGCAAAAAATTTCAGAATTGCACCTTGCAATGCGGAGAAATTACTGTTTGTGCATTTACAATATTCAATGATTTTTGCCATTGAAAAACGTCCAGAAATGATTGAAGCTACTGACTGAATGAAAGGAGCTGGCATCTCACTCTCTTTGAATCTTCTTTATCATGCTAAGAGGAGCAGGAAAAAGCAAAAAATTTCAGAATTGCACCTTGCAATGCGGAGAAATTACTGTTTGTGCATTTACAATATTCATTGATTTTTGCCATTGAAAAACGTCCAGAAATGATTGAAGCTACTGACTGAATGAAAGGAGCTGGCATCTCACTCTCTTTGAATCTTCTTTATCATGCTAGGATTAGCAGGAAAAAGCAAAAAATTTCAGAATTGCACCTGGCAATGTGGAGATATTACTGTTTGTGCATTTACAATATTCATTGAATTTTGCCATTGAAAAACGTCCAGAAATGTTTGAAGCTACTGACTGAATGAAAGGAGCTGGCATCTCACTCTATTTGAATCTTCTTTATCATGCTAGGATTAGCAGGAAAAAGCAAAAAATTTCAGAATTGCACCTTGCAATGTGGAGATATTACTGTTTGTGCATTTACAATATTCATTGATTTTTGCCATTGAAAAACGTCCAGAAATGTTTATACCAGAAATGTTTGAAGCTACTGACTGAATGAAAGGAGCTGGCATCTCACTCTCTTTGAATCTTCTTTATCATGCTAAGAGGAGCAGGAAAAAGCAAAAAATTTCAGAATTGCACCTTGCAATGCGGAGAAATTACTGTTTGTGCATTTACAATATTCATTGATTTTTGCCATTGAAAAACGTCCAGAAATGACTGAAGCTACTGACTGAATGAAAGGAGCTGGCATCTCACTCTCTTTGAATCTTCTTTATCATGCTAAGAGGAGCAGGAAAAAGCAAAAAATTTCAGAATTGCACCTTGCAATGCGGAGAAATTACAGTTTGTGCATTTACAATATTCATTGATTTTTGCCATTGAAAAACGTCCAGAAATGATTGAAGCTACTGACTGAATGAAAGGAGCTGGCATCTCACTCTCTTTGAATCTTCTTTATCATGCTAAGAGGAGCAGGAAAAAGCAAAAAATTTCAGAATTGCACCTTGCAATGCGGAGAAATTACTGTTTGTGCATTTACAATATTCATTGATTTTTGCCATTGAAAAACATCATGTTATTCATATACCAGAAATGATTGAAGCTACTGACTGAATGAAAGGAGCTGGCATCTCACTCTCTTTGAATCTTCTTTATCATGCTAAGAGGAGCAGGAAAAAGCAAAAAATTTCAGAATTGCACCTTGCAATGCGGAGAAATTACTGTTTGTGCATTTACAATATTCATTGATTTTTGCCATTGAAAAACGTCCAGAAATGATTGAAGCTACTGACTGAATGAAAGGAGCTGGCATCTCACTCTCTTTGAATCTTCTTTATCATGCTAAGAGGAGCAGGAAAAAGCAAAAAATTTCAGAATTGCACCTTGCAATGCGGAGAAATTACTGTTTGTGCATTTACAATATTCATTGATTTTTGCCATTGAAAAACATCATGTTATTCATATACCAGAAATGATTGAAGCTACTGACTGAATGAAAGGAGCTGGCATCTCACTCTCTTTGAATCTTCTTTATCATGCTAAGAGGAGCAGGAAAAAGCAAAAAATTTCAGAATTGCACCTTGCAATGCGGAGAAATTACTGTTTGTGCATTTACAATATTCATTGATTTTTGCCATTGAAAAACGTCCAGAAATGACTGAAGCTACTGACTGAATGAAAGGAGCTGGCATCTCACTCTCTTTGAATCTTCTTTATCATGCTAAGAGGAGCAGGAAAAAGCAAAAAATTTCAGAATTGCACCTTGCAATGCGGAGAAATTACAGTTTGTGCATTTACAATATTCATTGATTTTTGCCATTGAAAAACGTCCAGAAATGATTGAAGCTACTGACTGAATGAAAGGAGCTGGCATCTCACTCTCTTTGAATCTTCTTTATCATGCTAAGAGGAGCAGGAAAAAGCAAAAAATTTCAGAATTGCACCTTGCAATGCGGAGAAATTACTGTTTGTGCATTTACAATATTCATTGATTTTTGCCATTGAAAAACATCATGTTATTCATATACCAGAAATGATTGAAGCTACTGACTGAATGAAAGGAGCTGGCATCTCACTCTCTTTGAATCTTCTTTATCATGCTAAGAGGAGCAGGAAAAAGCAAAAAATTTCAGAATTGCACCTTGCAATGCGGAGAAATTACTGTTTGTGCATTTACAATATTCATTGATTTTTGCCATTGAAAAACGTCCAGAAATGATTGAAGCTACTGACTGAATGAAAGGAGCTGGCATCTCACTCTCTTTGAATCTTCTTTATCATGCTAAGAGGAGCAGGAAAAAGCAAAAAATTTCAGAATTGCATCTTGCAATGCGGAGAAATTACTGTTTGTGCATTTACAATATTCATTGATTTTTGCCATTGAAAAACGTCCAGAAATGATTGAAGCTACTGACTGAATGAAAGGAGCTGGCATCTCACTCTCTTTGAATCTTCTTTATCATGCTAAGAGGAGCAGGAAAAAGCAAAAAATTTCAGAATTGCACCTTGCAATGCGGAGAAATTACTGTTTGTGCATTTACAATATTCATTGATTTTTGCCATTGAAAAACGTCCAGAAATGATTGAAGCTACTGACTGAATGAAAGGAGCTGGAATCTCACTCTCTTTGAATCTTCTTTATCATGCTAAGAGGAGCAGGAAAAAGCAAAAAATTTCAGAATTGCAACTTGCAATGCGGAGAAATTACTGTTTGTGCATTTACAATATTCATTGATTTTTGCCATTGAAAAACATCATGTTATTCATATACCAGAAATGATTGAAGCTACTGACTGAATGAAAGGAGCTGGCATCTCACTCTCTTTGAATCTTCTTTATCATGCTAAGAGGAGCAGGAAAAAGCAAAAAATTTCAGAATTGCACCTTGCAATGCGGAGAAATTACTGTTTGTGCATTTACAATATTCATTGATTTTTGCCATTGAAAAACGTCCAGAAATGATTGAAGCTACTGACTGAATGAAAGGAGCTGGCATCTCACTCTCTTTGAATCTTCTTTATCATGCTAAGAGGAGCAGGAAAAAGCAAAAAATTTCAGAATTGCACCTTGCAATGCGGAGAAATTACTGTTTGTGCATTTACAATATTCATTGATTTTTGCCATTGAAAAACGTCCAGAAATGATTGAAGCTACTGACTGAATGAAAGGAGCTGGCATCTCACTCTCTTTGAATCTTCTTTATCATGCTAAGAGGAGCAGGAAAAAGCAAAAAATTTCAGAATTGCACCTTGCAATGCGGAGAAATTACTGTTTGTGCATTTACAATATTCATTAATTTTTGCCATTGAAAAACATCATGTTATTCATATCCCAGAAATGTTTGAAGCTACTGACTGAATGAAAGAAGCTGGCATCTCACTCTCTTTGAATCTTCTTTATCATGCTAAGAGGAGCAGGAAAAATCAAAAAATTTCAGAATTGCACCTTGCAATGCGGAGAAATTACTGTTTGTGCATTTACAATATTCATTGATTTTTGCCATTGAAAAACGTCCAGAAATGATTGAAGCTACTGACTGAATGAAAGGAGCTGGCATCTCACTCTCTTTGAATCTTCTTTATCATGCTAAGAGGAGCAGGAAAAAGCAAAAAATTTCAGAATTGCACCTTGCAATGCGGAGAAATTACTGTTTGTGCATTTACAATATTCATTGATTTTTGCCATTGAAAAACATCATGTTATTCATATACCAGAAATGTTTGAAGCTACTGACTGAATGAAAGGAGCTGGCATCTCACTCTCTTTGAATCTTCTTTATCATGCTAAGAGGAGCAGGAAAAAGCAAAAAATTTCAGAATTGCACCTTACAATGCGGAGAAATTACTGTTTGTGCATTTACAATATTCATTGATTTTTGCCATTGAAAAACGTCCAGAAATGATTGAAGCTACTGACTGAATGAAAGGAGCTGGCATCTCATTCTCTTTGAATCTTCTTTATCATGCTAAGAGGAGCAGGAAAATGCAAGAAATTTCAGAATTGCACCTTGCAATGCGGAGAAATTACTGTTTGTGCATTTACAATATTCATTGATTTTTGCCATTGAAAAACATCCAGAAATGATTGAAGCTACTGACTGAATGAAAGGAGCTGGCATCTCACTCTCTTTGAATCTTCTTTATCATGCTAAGAGGAGCAGGAAAAAGCAAAAAATTTCAGAATTGCACCTTGCAATGCGGAGAAATTACTGTTTGTGCATTTACAATATTCATTGATTTTTGCCATTGAAAAACATCATGTTATTCATATACCAGAAATGATTGAAGCTACTGACTGAATGAAAGGAGCTGGCATCTCACTCTCTTTGAATCTTCTTTATCATGCTGAGGAGCAGGAAAAAGCAAAAAAATTCAGAATTGCACCTTGCAATGCGGAGAAATTACTGTTTGTGCATTTACAATATTCATTGATTTTTGCATTGAAAAACGTCCAGAAATGACTGAAGCTACTGACTGAATGAAAGGAGCTGGCATCTCACTCTCTTTGAATCTTCTTTATCATGCTAAGAGGAGCAGGAAAAAGCAAAAAATTTCAGAATTGCATCTTGCAATGCGGAGAAATTACTGTTTGTGCATTTACAATATTCATTGATTTTTGCCATTGAAAAACGTCCAGAAATGATTGAAGCTACTGACTGAATGAAAGGAGCTGGCATCTCACTCTCTTTGAATCTTCTTTATCATGCTAAGAGGAGCAGGAAAAAGCAAAAAATTTCAGAATTGCACCTTGCAATGCGGAGAAATTACTGTTTGTGCATTTACAATATTCATTGATTTTTGCAATTGAAAAACATCATGTTATTCATATACCAGAAATGATTGAAGCTACTGACTGAATGAAAGGAGCTGGCATCTCACTCTCTTTGAATCTTCTTTATCATGCTAAGAGGAGCAGGAAAAAGCAAAAAATTTCAGAATTGCACCTTGCAATGCGGAGAAATTACTGTTTGTGCATTTACAATATTCATTGATTTTTGCCATTGAAAAACGTCCAGAAATGATTGAAGCTACTGACTGAATGAAAGGAGCTGGCATCTCACTCTCTTTGAATCTTCTTTATCATGCTAGGAGTAGCAGGAAAAAGCAAAAAATTTCAGAATTGCACCTTGCAATGTGGAGATATTACTGTTTGTGCATTTACAATATTCATTGATTTTTGCCATTGAAAAACGTCCAGAAATGTTTGAAGCTACTGACTGAATGAAAGGAGCTGGCATCTCACTCTCTTTGAATCTTCTTTATCATGCTAGGATTAGCAGGAAAAAGCAAAAAATTTCAGAATTGCACCTTGCAATGTGGAGATATTACTGTTTGTGCATTTACAATATTCATTGATTTTTGCCATTGAAAAACATCATGTTATTCATATACCAGAAATGTTTGAAGCTACTGACTGAATGAAAGGAGCTGACATCTCACTCTCTTTGAATCTTCTTTATCATGCTAGGATTAGCAGGAAAAAGCAAAAAATTTCAGAATTGCACCTTGCAATGTGGAGATATTACTGTTTGTGCATTTACAATATTCATTGATTTTTGCCAATGAAAAACGTCCAGAAATGTTTGAAGCTACTGACTGAATGAAAGGAGCTGGCATCTCACTCTATTTGAATCTTCTTTATCATGCTAGGATTAGCAGGAAAAAGCAAAAAATTTCAGCATTGCACCTTGCAATGTGGAGATATTACTGTTTGTGCATTTACAATATTCATTGATTTTTGCCATTGAAAAACGTCCAGAAATGTTTATACCAGAAATGTTTGAAGCTACTGACTGAAAGAAAGGAGCTGGCATCTCACTCTCTTTGAATCTTCTTTATCATGCTAAGAGGAGCAGGAAAAAGCAAAAAATTTCAGAATTGCACCTTGCAATGCGGAGAAATTACTGTTTGTGCATTTACAATATTCATTGATTTTTGCCATTGAAAAACGTCCAGAAATGACTGAAGCTACTGACTGAATGAAAGGAGCTGGCATCTCACTCTCTTTGAATCTTCTTTATCATGCTAAGAGGAGCAGGAAAAACCAAAAAATTTCAGAATTGCATCTTGCAATGCGGAGAAATTACTGTTTGTGCATTTACAATATTCATTGATTTTTGCCATTGAAAAACGTCCAGAAATGATTGAAGCTACTGACTGAATGAAAGGAGCTGGCATCTCACTCTCTTTGAATCTTCTTTATCATGCTAAGAGGAGCAGGAAAAAGCAAAAAATTTCAGAATTGCACCTTGCAATGCGGAGAAATTACTGTTTGTGCATTTACAATATTCATTGATTTTTGCCATTGAAAAACATCATGTTATTCATATACCAGAAATGATTGAAGCTACTGACTGAATGAAAGGAGCTGGCATCTCACTCTCTTTGAATCTTCTTTATCATGCTAAGAGGAGCAGGAAAAAGCAAAAAATTTCAGAATTGCACCTTGCAATGCGGAGAAATTACTGTTTGTGCATTTACAATATTCAATGATTTTTGCCATTGAAAAACGTCCAGAAATGATTGAAGCTACTGACTGAATGAAAGGAGCTGGCATCTCACTCTCTTTGAATCTTCTTTATCATGCTAAGAGGAGCAGGAAAAAGCAAAAAATTTCAGAATTGCACCTTGCAATGCGGAGAAATTACTGTTTGTGCATTTACAATATTCATTGATTTTTGCCATTGAAAAACGTCCAGAAATGATTGAAGCTACTGACTGAATGAAAGGAGCTGGCATCTCACTCTCTTTGAATCTTCTTTATCATGCTAGGATTAGCAGGAAAAAGCAAAAAATTTCAGAATTGCACCTGGCAATGTGGAGATATTACTGTTTGTGCATTTACAATATTCATTGAATTTTGCCATTGAAAAACGTCCAGAAATGTTTGAAGCTACTGACTGAATGAAAGGAGCTGGCATCTCACTCTATTTGAATCTTCTTTATCATGCTAGGATTAGCAGGAAAAAGCAAAAAATTTCAGAATTGCACCTTGCAATGTGGAGATATTACTGTTTGTGCATTTACAATATTCATTGATTTTTGCCATTGAAAAACGTCCAGAAATGTTTATACCAGAAATGTTTGAAGCTACTGACTGAATGAAAGGAGCTGGCATCTCACTCTCTTTGAATCTTCTTTATCATGCTAAGAGGAGCAGGAAAAAGCAAAAAATTTCAGAATTGCACCTTGCAATGCGGAGAAATTACTGTTTGTGCATTTACAATATTCATTGATTTTTGCCATTGAAAAACGTCCAGAAATGACTGAAGCTACTGACTGAATGAAAGGAGCTGGCATCTCACTCTCTTTGAATCTTCTTTATCATGCTAAGAGGAGCAGGAAAAAGCAAAAAATTTCAGAATTGCACCTTGCAATGCGGAGAAATTACAGTTTGTGCATTTACAATATTCATTGATTTTTGCCATTGAAAAACGTCCAGAAATGATTGAAGCTACTGACTGAATGAAAGGAGCTGGCATCTCACTCTCTTTGAATCTTCTTTATCATGCTAAGAGGAGCAGGAAAAAGCAAAAAATTTCAGAATTGCACCTTGCAATGCGGAGAAATTACTGTTTGTGCATTTACAATATTCATTGATTTTTGCCATTGAAAAACATCATGTTATTCATATACCAGAAATGATTGAAGCTACTGACTGAATGAAAGGAGCTGGCATCTCACTCTCTTTGAATCTTCTTTATCATGCTAAGAGGAGCAGGAAAAAGCAAAAAATTTCAGAATTGCACCTTGCAATGCGGAGAAATTACTGTTTGTGCATTTACAATATTCATTGATTTTTGCCATTGAAAAACGTCCAGAAATGACTGAAGCTACTGACTGAATGAAAGGAGCTGGCATCTCACTCTCTTTGAATCTTCTTTATCATGCTAAGAGGAGCAGGAAAAACCAAAAAATTTCAGAATTGCATCTTGCAATGCGGAGAAATTACTGTTTGTGCATTTACAATATTCATTGATTTTTGCCATTGAAAAACGTCCAGAAATGATTGAAGCTACTGACTGAATGAAAGGAGCTGGCATCTCACTCTCTTTGAATCTTCTTTATCATGCTAAGAGGAGCAGGAAAAAGCAAAAAATTTCAGAATTGCACCTTGCAATGCGGAGAAATTACTGTTTGTGCATTTACAATATTCATTGATTTTTGCCATTGAAAAACATCATGTTATTCATATACCAGAAATGATTGAAGCTACTGACTGAATGAAAGGAGCTGGCATCTCACTCTCTTTGAATCTTCTTTATCATGCTAAGAGGAGCAGGAAAAAGCAAAAAATTTCAGAATTGCACCTTGCAATGCGGAGAAATTACTGTTTGTGCATTTACAATATTCAATGATTTTTGCCATTGAAAAACGTCCAGAAATGATTGAAGCTACTGACTGAATGAAAGGAGCTGGCATCTCACTCTCTTTGAATCTTCTTTATCATGCTAAGAGGAGCAGGAAAAAGCAAAAAATTTCAGAATTGCACCTTGCAATGCGGAGAAATTACTGTTTGTGCATTTACAATATTCATTGATTTTTGCCATTGAAAAACGTCCAGAAATGATTGAAGCTACTGACTGAATGAAAGGAGCTGGCATCTCACTCTCTTTGAATCTTCTTTATCATGCTAGGATTAGCAGGAAAAAGCAAAAAATTTCAGAATTGCACCTGGCAATGTGGAGATATTACTGTTTGTGCATTTACAATATTCATTGAATTTTGCCATTGAAAAACGTCCAGAAATGTTTGAAGCTACTGACTGAATGAAAGGAGCTGGCATCTCACTCTATTTGAATCTTCTTTATCATGCTAGGATTAGCAGGAAAAAGCAAAAAATTTCAGAATTGCACCTTGCAATGTGGAGATATTACTGTTTGTGCATTTACAATATTCATTGATTTTTGCCATTGAAAAACGTCCAGAAATGTTTATACCAGAAATGTTTGAAGCTACTGACTGAATGAAAGGAGCTGGCATCTCACTCTCTTTGAATCTTCTTTATCATGCTAAGAGGAGCAGGAAAAAGCAAAAAATTTCAGAATTGCACCTTGCAATGCGGAGAAATTACTGTTTGTGCATTTACAATATTCATTGATTTTTGCCATTGAAAAACGTCCAGAAATGACTGAAGCTACTGACTGAATGAAAGGAGCTGGCATCTCACTCTCTTTGAATCTTCTTTATCATGCTAAGAGGAGCAGGAAAAAGCAAAAAATTTCAGAATTGCACCTTGCAATGCGGAGAAATTACAGTTTGTGCATTTACAATATTCATTGATTTTTGCCATTGAAAAACGTCCAGAAATGATTGAAGCTACTGACTGAATGAAAGGAGCTGGCATCTCACTCTCTTTGAATCTTCTTTATCATGCTAAGAGGAGCAGGAAAAAGCAAAAAATTTCAGAATTGCACCTTGCAATGCGGAGAAATTACTGTTTGTGCATTTACAATATTTCATTGATTTTTGCCATTGAAAAACATCATGTTATTCATATACCAGAAATGATTGAAGCTACTGACTGAATGAAAGGAGCTGGCATCTCACTCTCTTTGAATCTTCTTTATCATGCTAAGAGGAGCAGGAAAAAGCAAAAAATTTCAGAATTGCACCTTGCAATGCGGAGAAATTACTGTTTGTGCATTTACAATATTCATTGATTTTTGCCATTGAAAAACGTCCAGAAATGATTGAAGCTACTGACTGAATGAAAGGAGCTGGCATCTCACTCTCTTTGAATCTTCTTTATCATGCTAAGAGGAGCAGGAAAAAGCAAAAAATTTCAGAATTGCACCTTGCAATGCGGAGAAATTACTGTTTGTGCATTTACAATATTCATTGATTTTTGCCATTGAAAAACATCATGTTATTCATATACCAGAAATGATTGAAGCTACTGACTGAATGAAAGGAGCTGGCATCTCACTCTCTTTGAATCTTCTTTATCATGCTAAGAGGAGCAGGAAAAAGCAAAAAATTTCAGAATTGCACTTGCAATGCGGAGAAATTACTGTTTGTGCATTTACAATATTCATTGATTTTTGCCATTGAAAACATGCACGATATTCATATACAGAAATGACTGAAGCTACTGACTGAATGAAAGGAGCTGGCATCTCACTCTCTTTGAATCTTCTTTATCATGCTAAGAGGAGCAGGAAAAAGCAAAAAAATTTCAGAATTGCACCTTGCAATGCGGAGAAATTACAGTTTGTGCATTTACAATATTCATTGATTTTGCCATTGAAAAACGTCCAGAAATGATTGAAGCTACTGACTGAATGAAAGGAGCTGGCATCTCACTCTCTTTGAATCTTCTTTATCATGCTAAGAGGAGCAGGAAAAAGCAAAAAATTTCAGAATTGCACCTTGCAATGCGGAGAAATTACTGTTTGTGCATTTACAATATTCATTGATTTTTGCCATTGAAAAACATCATGTTATTCATATACCAGAAATGATTGAAGCTACTGACTGAATGAAAGGAGCTGGCATCTCACTCTCTTTGAATCTTCTTTATCATGCTAAGAGGAGCAGGAAAAAGCAAAAAATTTCAGAATTGCACCTTGCAATGCGGAGAAATTACTGTTTGTGCATTTACAATATTCATTGATTTTTGCCATTGAAAAACGTCCAGAAATGATTGAAGCTACTGACTGAATGAAAGGAGCTGGCATCTCACTCTCTTTGAATCTTCTTTATCATGCTAAGAGGAGCAGGAAAAGCAAAAAATTTCAGAATTGCATCTTGCAATGCGGAGAAATTACTGTTTGTGCATTTACAATATTCATTGATTTTTGCCATTGAAAAACGTCCAGAAATGATTGAAGCTACTGACTGAATGAAAGGAGCTGGCATCTCACTCTCTTTGAATCTTCTTTATCATGCTAAGAGGAGCAGGAAAAAGCAAAAAATTTCAGAATTGCACCTTGCAATGCGGAGAAATTACTGTTTGTGCATTTACAATATTCATTGATTTTTGCCATTGAAAAACATCATGTTAATTCATATTACCAAAATGATTGAAGCTACTGACTGAATGAAAGGAGCTGGAATCTCACTCTCTTTGAATCTTCTTTATCATGCTAAGAGGAGCAGGAAAAAGCAAAAAATTTCAGATTGCAACTTGCAATGCGGAGAAATTACTGTTTGTGCATTTACAATATTCATTGATTTTTGCCATTGAAAAACATCATGTTATTCATATACCAGAAATGATTGAAGCTACTGACTGAATGAAAGGAGCTGGCATCTCACTCTCTTTGAATCTTCTTTATCATGCTAAGAGGAGCAGGAAAAAGCAAAAAATTTCAGAATTGCACCTTGCAATGCGGAGAAATTACTGTTTGTGCATTTACAATATTCATTGATTTTTGCCATTGAAAAACGTCCAGAAATGATTGAAGCTACTGACTGAATGAAAGGAGCTGGCATCTCACTCTCTTTGAATCTTCTTTATCATGCTAAGAGGAGCAGGAAAAAGCAAAAAATTTCAGAATTGCACCTTGCAATGCGGAGAAATTACTGTTTGTGCATTTACAATATTCATTGATTTTTGCCATTGAAAAACGTCCAGAAATGATTGAAGCTACTGACTGAATGAAAGGAGCTGGCATCTCACTCTCTTTGAATCTTCTTTATCATGCTAAGAGGAGCAGGAAAAAGCAAAAAAATTTCAGAATTGCACCTTGCAATGCGGAGAAATTACTGTTTGTGCATTTACAATATTCATTAATTTTTGCCATTGAAAAACATCATGTTATTCATATCCCAGAAATGTTTGAAGCTACTGACTGAATGAAAGAAGCTGGCATCTCACTCTCTTTGAATCTTCTTTATCATGCTAAGAGGAGCAGGAAAAATCAAAAAATTTCAGAATTGCACCTTGCAATGCGGAGAAATTACTGTTTGTGCATTTACAATATTCATTGATTTTTGCCATTGAAAAACGTCCAGAAATGATTGAAGCTACTGACTGAATGAAAGGAGCTGGCATCTCACTCTCTTTGAATCTTCTTTATCATGCTAAGAGGAGCAGGAAAAAGCAAAAAATTTCAGAATTGCACCTTGCAATGCGGAGAAATTACTGTTTGTGCATTTACAATATTCATTGATTTTTGCCATTGAAAAACATCATGTTATTCATATACCAGAAATGTTTGAAGCTACTGACTGAATGAAAGGAGCTGGCATCTCACTCTCTTTGAATCTTCTTTATCATGCTAAGAGGAGCAGGAAAAAGCAAAAAATTTCAGAATTGCACCTTACAATGCGGAGAAATTACTGTTTGTGCATTTACAATATTCATTGATTTTTGCCATTGAAAACGTCCAGAAATGATTGAAGCTACTGACTGAATGAAAGGAGCTGGCATCTCATTCTCTTTGAATCTTCTTTATCATGCTAAGAGGAGCAGGAAAATGCAAGAAATTTCAGAATTGCACCTTGCAATGCGGAGAAATTACTGTTTGTGCATTTACAATATTCATTGATTTTTGCCATTGAAAAACATCCAGAAATGATTGAAGCTACTGACTGAATGAAAGGAGCTGGCATCTCACTCTCTTTGAATCTTCTTTATCATGCTAAGAGGAGCAGGAAAAAGCAAAAAATTTCAGAATTGCACCTGCAATGCGGAGAAATTACTGTTTGTGCATTTACAATATTCATTGATTTTTGCCATTGAAAAACATCATGTTATTCATATACCAGAAATGATTGAAGCTACTGACTGAATGAAAGGAGCTGGCATCTCACTCTCTTTGAATCTTCTTTATCATGCTGAGGAGCAGGAAAAAGCAAAAAAATTCAGAATTGCACCTTGCAATGCGGAGAAATTACTGTTTGTGCATTTACAATATTCATTGATTTTTGCATTGAAAAACGTCCAGAAATGACTGAAGCTACTGACTGAATGAAAGGAGCTGGCATCTCACTCTCTTTGAATCTTCTTTATCATGCTAAGAGGAGCAGGAAAAAGCAAAAAATTTCAGAATTGCATCTTGCAATGCGGAGAAATTACTGTTTGTGCATTTACAATATTCATTGATTTTTGCCATTGAAAAACGTCCAGAAATGATTGAAGCTACTGACTGAATGAAAGGAGCTGGCATCTCACTCTCTTTGAATCTTCTTTATCATGCTAAGAGGAGCAGGAAAAAGCAAAAAATTTCAGAATTGCACCTTGCAATGCGGAGAAATTACTGTTTGTGCATTTACAATATTCATTGATTTTTGCAATTGAAAAACATCATGTTATTCATATACCAGAAATGATTGAAGCTACTGACTGAATGAAAGGAGCTGGCATCTCACTCTCTTTGAATCTTTTTTATCATGCTAAGAGGAGCAGGAAAAAGCAAAAAATTTCAGAATTGCACCTTGCAATGCGGAGAAATTACTGTTTGTGCATTTACAATATTCATTGATTTTTGCCATTGAAAAACGTCCAGAAATGATTGAAGCTACTGACTGAATGAAAGGAGCTGGCATCTCACTCTCTTTGAATCTTCTTTATCATGCTAAGAGGAGCAGGAAAAAGCAAAAAATTTCAGAATTGCACCTTGCAATGCGGAGAAATTACTGTTTGTGCATTTACAATATTCATTGATTTTTGCCATTGAAAAACGTCCAGAAATGATTGAAGCTACTGACTGAATGAAAGGAGCTGGCATCTCACTCTCTTTGAATCTTCTTTATCATGCTAGGATTAGCAGGAAAAAGCAAAAAATTTCAGAATTGCACCTGGCAATGTGGAGATATTACTGTTTGTGCATTTACAATATTCATTGAATTTTGCCATTGAAAAACGTCCAGAAATGTTTGAAGCTACTGACTGAATGAAAGGAGCTGGCATCTCACTCTATTTGAATCTTCTTTATCATGCTAGGATTAG
Organism: Phyllobates terribilis; assembly: GCF_046119375.1. Lineage (NCBI taxonomy): Eukaryota > Metazoa > Chordata > Amphibia > Anura > Dendrobatidae > Phyllobates > Phyllobates terribilis. The sequence continues at coordinate 2,230 of NW_027366575.1, read as the reverse complement.
CAGGAAAAAGCAAAAAATTTCAGAATTGCACCTTGCAATGTGGAGATATTACTGTTTGTGCATTTACAATATTCATTGATTTTTGCCATTGAAAAACGTCCAGAAATGTTTATACCAGAAATGTTTGAAGCTACTGACTGAATGAAAGGAGCTGGCATCTCACTCTCTTTGAATCTTCTTTATCATGCTAAGAGGAGCAGGAAAAAGCAAAAAATTTCAGAATTGCACCTTGCAATGCGGAGAAATTACTGTTTGTGCATTTACAATATTCATTGATTTTTGCCATTGAAAAACGTCCAGAAATGACTGAAGCTACTGACTGAATGAAAGGAGCTGGCATCTCACTCTCTTTGAATCTTCTTTATCATGCTAAGAGGAGCAGGAAAAAGCAAAAAATTCAGAATTGCACCTTGCAATGCGGAGAAATTACTGTTTGTGCATTTACAATATTCATTGATTTTTGCCATTGAAAAACGTCCAGAAATGATTGAAGCTACTGACTGAATGAAAGGAGCTGGGCATCTCACTCTCTTTGAATCTTCTTTATCATGCTAAGAGGAGCAGGAAAAAGCAAAAAATTTCAGAATTGCACCTTGCAATGCGGAGAAATTACTGTTTGTGCATTTACAATATTCATTGATTTTTGCCATTGAAAAACATCATGTTATTCATATACCAGAAATGATTGAAGCTACTGACTGAATGAAAGGAGCTGGCATCTCACTCTCTTTGAATCTTCTTTATCATGCTAAGAGGAGCAGGAAAAAGCAAAAATTTCAGAATTGCACCTTGCAATGCGGAGAAATTACTGTTTGTGCATTTACAATATTCATTGATTTTTGCCATTGAAAAACGTCCAGAAATGATTGAAGCTACTGACTGAATGAAAGGAGCTGGCATCTCACTCTCTTTGAATCTTTTTTATCATGCTAAGAGGAGCAGGAAAAAGCAAAAAATTTCAGAATTGCATCTTGCAATGCGGAGAAATTACTGTTTGTGCATTTACAATATTCATTGATTTTTGCCATTGAAAAACGTCCAGAAATGATTGAAGCTACTGGAGCAGGAAAAAGCAAAAAATTTCAGAATTGCACCATGCAATGCGGAGAAATTACTGTTTGTGCATTTAACAATATTCATTGATTTTGCCATTGAAAAACGTCCAGAAATGATTGAAGCTACTGACTGAATGAAAGGGAGCTGGAAATCTCACTCTCTTTGAATCTTCTTTATCATGCTAAGAGGAGCAGGAAAAAGCCAAAAAATTCAGAATTGCCAACTTGCAATGCGGAGAAATTAACTGTTTGTGCATTACCCCAATATTCATTGATTTTTGCCATTGAAAACATCATGTTATCATATACCAGAAATGATTGAAGCTACTGACTGAATGAAAGGAGCTGGCATCTCACTCTCTTTGAATCTTCTTTATCATGCTAAGAGGAGCAGGAAAAAGCAAAAAATTCAGAATTGCACCTTGCAATGCGGAGAAATTACTGTTTGTGCATTTACAATATTCATGATTTTTGCCATTGAAAAACGTCCAGAAATGATTGAAGCTACTGACTGAATGAAAGGAGCTGGCATCTCACTCTCTTTGAATCTTCTTTATCATGCTAAGAGGAGCAGGAAAAGCAAAAAATTTCAGAATTGCACCTTGCAATGCGGAGAAATTACTGTTTGTGCATTTACAATATTCATTGATTTTTTGCCATTGAAAAACGTCCAGAAATGATAAAGCTACTGACTGAATGAAAGGAGCTGGCATCTCATTCTCTTTGAATCTTCTTTATCATGCTAAGAGGAGCAGGAAAATGCAAGAAATTTCAGAATTGCACCTTGCAATGCGGAGAAATTACTGTTTGTGCATTTACAATATTCATTGATTTTTGCCATTGAAAAAAAACATCCAGAAATGATTGAAGCTACTGACTGAATGAAAGGAGCTGGCATCTCACTCTCTTTGAATCTTCTTTATCATGCTAAGAGGAGCAGGAAAAGCAAAAAATTTCAGATTGCACCTTGCAATGCGGAGAAATTACTGTTTGTGCATTTACATATTCATTGATTTTGCCATTGAAAAACATCATGTTATCATATACCAGAAATTGATTGAAGCTACTGACTGAATGAAGGAGCTGGCATCTCACTCTCTTTGAATCTTTCTTTATCATGCTGAGAGGGGAGCAGGAAAAAGCAAAAAATTTTCAGAATTGCACCTTGGCAATGC